>NC_041400.2:31749796-31885185 GCF_900747795.2 Erpetoichthys calabaricus | reverse complement strand
TTCCTTTGAGTTACCTGGGTTTAGCAGACAATCAATCGTAGAGAATAAGATTCTGGGATTACTAGCATTGTTATGTATAATCTTATAGAAATAGCAGCACCTCTCAAGACGGACTGTATTGTTGTATTCTGTTATTTTAACCTTCAATATCTCATAGTGGATAGTTAGTTTCGTTTTTCTCCATTTACGCTCAGCTCTATGGCGTGTTCTCTTTAAATCAGACACTCTTTGGGTCTTCCTTGTATAACAATGCTAGAATATTTTTTAACTGTCTTTTCAGGTGCAACTATGTCAACAGCAGCTCTCGCCTTAGTATTAAATTTTTCTACCTTACTATTTACATTATCCTCGCTATTGTAGTTAGCACTATAAATGGACAGGTTGCTTAGAATATTTTAAATTTTAAAGCTGCTGATGAATCAAAGAAGCGTTTTTTAACAATATGCTTCTCATGAATGTTTTCTATCAATATTTCTATAGTAAAAGAAAATGGTCTGATAGACCAATATCAATGATCTGCATTACATCGACTTTTAGTCCTTTGGTAATTACTAAGTCTGATGTATGACCTGCTTTATGTGTAGGCTAATTAATGAGCTGTCTCAAATCAAAAGAGTCCAGGAGGTTCATGAATTCTTTTACTTTTGGGTCACACTTATTATCGATATGAAAGTTAAAGTCACCGACTCGCAGTTTCCAAGGCTATTGTGTGTGCATAGCCAGTGCCCAAAGATGGGCACAGGAAAGAAGCAGCACCATCACCGCCTGGAGTCATGTCCCCAGCACAGGGGTCACTTTTTGTAATATTGTCTGAAATAGATTAAACAATAATACTATATCTGCTGTCCTGTGGTGGGTTGGCACCCTGCCCAGGATTGTTTCCTGCCTTGTGCCCTGTGTTGGCTGGGATTGGCTCCAGCAGACCCCCGTGACCCTGTGTTCGGATTCAGCGGGTTGGAAAATGGATGGATGGATGGACTATATCTGCTGCCTGCTTATTAAACCAGCAAATTATTTACACAAGTATAGATAATGATAAGTGAAAAAAAAATAAAACTCCCCATCATGCTCTGGGGAAATGACGATTATAAGTGTCTAGCCAATAATTGCAGCAGCTCACTGCTCAAACAGTGTGAGCCCTGGAATTCCACTAGCTCCTCCAGTGGTGTTAAAACTCTGACGGTGGGCTAAGACTCGCCTTTTCATATCAACTTTGACATCTGACTTCTTTTTTTTCATGCACTGGGCAACCTTCTGAACTTGGACTTTTGAGTGCCTCTGCCATGCTGTGCAACTCCATCGATTTCCTTTTGTTGCTTATACCACTGCTTAAGCCACCAAATAGCACATTTTTGCTTGCCTACACTTCATCAGACACCCATTTCATATCCAATTCTTTTTTCCACGTGCTTTTGCCACTGTCTTTTAACAAAACACCGAACAGATGGGGCTATTTATATTGATTTGACTATTCAAATAGGTGAAAGTCTGGTAGGAGTCGGAGTGGGGCTGTAGGCTTGTGGATGTGCATTAAGATTTACATTGATTGGGACTTATAAATGGAAAGTGCGTAGACCTTTGCACAGTTTTATGCATCTGAATTTTTTTCTGCATACACACATTTCTAGTTTTGTCCGTATGCGATATTTTAGTGTGAATTCTACACAGGGTGTTATACATGTTTTGTTTTGTTCTCATAAATTACTACATTTAAATCACACAGACATCTTTTTTAGCTGGTATATTTCGAATTATTTCTCACAATATTGTAGATAGCATATCTGAAATGCAAGGGGGCCAATAATGTTGACTACAACTGTAAATATAGCTATATCTTGGGAAATATTGCATGATACTTTTCTGTTTAAACTTAAATGTTGCTTTGTGTTTATTTTTCTTTTATTTTTTTTCATACTATATCTACAATTATTTAATTGTGCATTAGGCTTCTAATTGGAAGTGCACTTAACTAAAGCAAATAGAATTGACGTGAAGTATGACAATTCATTTTTAAAACATAAACAGAAAATGATAAAAAGTGAATGTATACAGTAAACACTAAATAGAAGTTAAAAATAATAAAGCAAAAATGTTGCTTGACTACCATAGATTCTGAGAAATATGAAATTATAATTATACATTCTATACTTGTTGGAAGGTTGATTCAAATTTTCTGTATGTTCACAATCAAGGTATTGGGCGATATGGTCTATAAAAATTATGAAATTATTTTGTGAATTTCATGATGATTGTCCCCATTGTTCACCAGGTATGTTGTATTACACAGTTAGCTTCAGTTAATAGATCATATTTTGCTCACAACCAACTCTTTCTCACCAATCAACATGCTTAAAAGAAAACATAATATGTACCTGTCATGACTGATGACAACTTTATAAACAGGTCCTCATGGGCAGCTTTTTAAGGGAAGTGTTGTTTGCTTATGTCAAGGGTTTGTCAGAAGGGTCAGAGAAGCAGAGGTCGGTACACTAATAAATGTGATCGCCGATTAAAGAATACAGAGTAACATTAAACTCAATTCAAGACAGCCTGAAATCAAAACTAAACTAAACCAAAATTTTCAAGAACAAAAGCCTGTCACTAAATCTTTTATTTCATTTTACAAAATTCAGACATTTTTCAGTCTATGCAGGCATCTTTTATGCCAGGGTGTCTCCAACTATGGTTCTGGAGTGCTTACAGAGATGAAGACCTCCTGTTTTCTAAGATAAGTAATCAAAATAAAGGTAAAATAACATAACAATCTAACATTTCCTTTATGACCTACACCATCAACATATAAACTATGCAGGCAATAATTTTGGATTTGTAAATTCCTACAAAATTCTGTTTGTACAGTATAATAGATTTTATATTGGCTGGCTACATAAAAATCCTTATTTTGAAACAAATATTGCCCTACTTCAATATTTTAAAAACATTTTTGTCATTAATTAAATCATTAAAAATATTTTCTTAATAAAAGAAATTCAAAGAATGAAAACAGCTCATTGATTAAATAACCTGTAACTCTGATAAACTGCAAACAACATCTACAACAAAAACAATCCCTGCACATTGTAATTTGTGCGAATGCTAACACAATGGAACTTGTAAAATTTATTAGCTAGCACTTGTTGAAATATCAATTGGGAGGCCAAATCTTAATGATGGATAAAGATTATTAACAATACAGAAAAGTTGAAATTAGATAGCACTAAAAAAAGATGAAGACTTTATAAAGCTAGAGAGCTTGCGAATTAACAGATTGGCAGAGCCAGATGGGATTTTTCACAGAATTTTCATAGACCACAGGAAATCATATGGGAAAGGCATTTTTGCTTTTTCTGGAGACAGGGAATGTTTCATCAGCCTGTGGAACAAATAGCTCCAACAAGCAAAAGCTGCTGACAGAATTCAGCCTTGTAACCATATGCTATTAAATTTTTATTTCCTTCATTTAAGGCGAATGAGAGGAGGAAGAGACAGCAATAGTGGAACTAAAGTGTGAAAATGAGTACAACCAGACAAAATGAGTAAATTTAGCAACACATATTAAACACAGAGAAAGTGTAATTCCGGAATTAATGTAAAGTGATAAAATGCAGATTCCACTTGCTTGCTCAGCAAGGTGAAGGAGATTCTATAAATGAAAGTCAAAGAGACAAAACTACAAACAAAAAATACCTACATAGAGGTAGATAAGTAGTTGTAAACTACACTGTAAAGTCAACATCGGTATAATAGACATAGGAGATAAAAATGCACAGGTACTAAGTGTCTAAAATTCAAATTAGAAGTGCAGTGTTTTCAAGAGTCACTGAAACAGGTGTCAAGACAAATAGCCACTAAATGCTAAACAGCATTTACTAAACAACATGTCAACAGATTACAGGTGTATGATTTAGAAAACAATAAAGCACTTAGACTTGGCTGTTAGGACTTTATACATTAGTAGAAGGATGAAGAATATGATTACCAGATCTTACCAAGACACTAGGATTGAGCAACCCTTCATATATCACTATAAAGATTATTTTATCCAGACTGTGGCAACAGGTTGTCTGTGATTTTGAAGATGCAAACACCATATTTCTTTTACACAGAGACAGTAAATAAGATAATTGTCATTTCCATCTCAGCCTAAAGCCAAGGGTTTTGAGCTCTGATAATGTATCAGTCTATAAGGAGAAAGATCAATTCCACAAAAGAAATCTGTTTTGACATATACAGCAAAATCTGTAAATTTTGCAATCGGTTAATTGTACAGCTAGACAGCATTCATAACGGTACAGAAAAAAAGAAGGAAACAGAAGAAAATGGAATACTAAGAGGAGGGGGGTCTTCAAGGAAATCCCTAGAGTGGAGAAGGAGAAGGAAGGAGATGTTAAAAAGATCAAAGATTTCAAAACCAAGTTAGGAAATGTCAGAAAAGACAACCTTCTTGAAAAAAGGATTGAGAAGAATAGACATATGTGAGTTAAAAGGATCTGATGAACATTGCATACTGCATAAGTCAAAGAGGGTAAGAATATTGTTTGTGCTAGTGGAGACTACAGAATGAAATTTGTTAAGTATAGGATAACAAAAAACACTGCCGCAAGGTGGACTGAAGATCATGGCTTAGTAGGGAATATACCGTACTGTACAACGGACTCCAAAAAATCACTAATGTGCAACAGATGTGTAGGTAATAAAATTGCACAATCAATACAAGATCAATAAAGCTCAATAATCTTTGAAAAATATGCTGTGGAGGTCATTACATGTATAGGAATTCACAAAATTGATATTATAATGTTATTATAAAACATACAGCAATTCCCTTTTAGTCACCTTCAAAATATTCTCCTTGAGATGCAATTCACTTGTCTCAGAGCTTCTCCCATTTCTGGAAATATTTCCTGTACTCATGTTTTGTTATTGTGTCTAAAGACTATTTTTGTTTGTTTTTATTTCTTCCATGGTAGAAATCCTTCTTAATTTCAGTCTCATCTTTCATTTCATGAACAAAACGAAGTCATAATAGGCAAGTTCTGGTGAGTATGGGGAGGTGCGATACAACAACCACATTCATTTTGATAAAAAAATCTTTTGAGAACGTGTTGTGTGCAGGTGCATTGTTATGATGCAAAATGCAGTTTTGTGTGCACCATTCTCTGGACTTTTATTTTCTGATGCTTCCCCATAGATGCCTTGGTAGTTGTAACATCACTATTTTACTGTCTGTTCAAAGGGAAAAAACTGTTTATGAAGACATCCAAAAAAATGTGTTCTTCATTGTCTCTTGAAAATCTGCCATGGTCGCATTGTAGGAAGAAGAATATTAAAGTCACCAGTGCAATTGTAGAATAAACACCAGAAATAAGCAATCAATCAACTAAACATGGTGTAACTTGGTGAACTGATTAACCAGACTTGAAAGCATATAATACCTAACGGCATATTCAATAACTGCACCCTGCTCCAAAGCTATTGACCAATTTGGGGAATTATTGGGTCCTACCTCATATATATTAGCTTTCTTAAAATTGTGTTGATATTTATCATATATAATAATTCTATCTAAGCTCAATTATCTTTGGGAATCAAAATCAATATTTTCCCTACTATAGTTGTCATGTAAAAAAATCCAGTATTAATTTGTGGCAGTACCACTCTCTTTGTGAATATTACAAGATCTTCCTGTGACTGCAGAGCATTTTCTTTGGTAATTCAAGTTTCCTCTCACATTCCAAAGACATATATAAGCACTTACACAGTTCCCTTCATTTTTTTCCTGCTAAGGGACTGTCTCTGAACAGATCAGGCCTGCCTATCCCACCAACAGGTTCTAGATCCTACTTGGAATTTCCAGATACCCCCAAGCCATCTAAGAAATATAATCCTTTCAGCATGTCCTAGGTCTGGCCCAGGTCTTCATTTTCAAGTGGGCTATCTTTTAGTATGTCACCCCTACCCCCAACCAAGGCAAGCATCTAGGGGGCATCCAAACTACATGACAAAACCGGTGAAGCTCTACATTCTTTCACAGGTAGTGGACCCAGAAACCACACAAGAGAACTGCACTTTGGTGCTTTGCTCTTACAGAAGAAGATGATTGTGTAGACAAAGATGCAAGTTTACCCATGGACTAAACTCTTACTTCCATAGCACAATCCAGATTAACATTCAACCTCAACCTAACTTGACCTCCTTTACCTGAAATAGCTTCTGTCCCCTTATGAGTATGGAACAACTTTGTTCAAGGAGAGAACCATGACCTTGGATTTAGAGGTGCTAATTCCCATTTTAATAAATGCTCCTTCTATTCAGCTAAGGCTATGTAGAGTAATAAAAAAAACTGAAGAATAGACTCTTAAAGTTTGCCCTCTTCTTGGTTTGGTGTAGCTATGCTTTGTTGAGGAGAAGGACAGCTCATATAAACATTACACTGATTATTGATTTCTAAATCAGAAAAAAACATGAGAGAAAATCAATGGTAATGACTAAATAAACAAATATTTAGTTTATGTACAACCAGTGGCATTATAGCAGTTTCCCCATTGGATTGTGCTAGGTTGCCACACTACAAGAAAACTAAAAATTACATTAAAAAATAGTTATAAAATTCAAACTTATATTAATCACTGTCAGTTTTTTTAAAGAAAGCATAAACTCTGGCATTTGAAAACATAGCCTTTTCCCAGTTATATAACATGTGGGCCCAAATGGCCACCAAATTGTTTTTAAACCTGTTGATAATGCAAGAACAAAGGTACTGTTTTCAAATTTTAATGCACTGTGATATTACTTGTACTTGCAAAGATATGATTTTTAGCTTGAACGAGACAGAGCAGATGTAGAAGCAGGAAGAGGGTACTTGTAATTACTCAGCAGCATGTCTGTGTGAGACTAATGTAAGAGATTATGGGTTTGGGTTAGCTGCTTTTATTTTATAATGTTAGTAATAAGAAAATTCTACCTCATAAAAGCAGAGATAATTTGGTGGTGCAGAGAAAATAAAAGACTTGAACTTTTTCCATCTAGCTACCTGTAAACCAATGATGCACAATGTCAGTTTTGATGGAATTAGGGACTAGAGACATCTCTTCAAGCCATTTCTTGCTGATTGCAATGAACTTGTAATTAGGTAAACTCTTCTGCCTTTGATTCTACTGTACCTAAAAATCCTATTTCTATATACAGTATTGCCATTTAATTCTTATTTTTTCTTTTATATTATTTCTTTCTCAATGCTGTTTTTAAAATGTTACTTTATGTAAACACAAACAGACACAAATGGAATTAAATTTGCTGCTCCACTATTCACTAACGTGCTATTTACACTTTAGACGGTTACAAGAAAAATGCAAGGTACAAAAACATTCATTATACATGGCTTTCATCAACCCTGCTAAAGCTGTTGATTCTATGCACCATCAGGCCCTCTCACAAACCTGTCAAAGTGTGGATGAATGGAACAACACACTATGATTCTGAGATTCCTTCCTGACAATATGTCTGCATCTGTTCTCTGTAATGGCAGTGAAACCAAACCTTTAAATTTAGAGACTAGCATAAAACAAGGATGCATCATTGAACGCTATCCTTTTCACAGTCTTCACTGCAGTCATACTCCACCTAATCAGTCACAGTTTATTCCATAGTGTACAGATCATTTACAGAACAGATGGTAAGCTGTTCACCTTAAACCATTTCAAGGACAACTCCAATATCTTCGTACATCCATCATGGAGTTGTAATACACAAATGATAACGCCATTGTCACCCACACAGAAAAAGATCTTCAGTGCACACTTGATGCCTCTGCCAAGGCGTACACACTCCTTGGTTTAGCCACGAAGGTTCTCCATCAGCCCCCACCAGAACCCCTCACACCCCCACCAACAATAACAATAGTGTAAGATTTGAAAATGTGAACATTTTCCTACCTTTGAAGTCATTTTTCTCCACAGGCAGACATCGATACAGAAGTATACCATTACATCTGCTCTGCCAGTGGGATTTTATAAAGCTGCGTAGAAGAGTTTTTGAAAACTCTTAGCTTGTTTGCAAAGACCAAGCTACTGGTCTAAAAGGCAATTATCTTGCCCACATTTTATACAGTACAGAGACATGGACTGCCTACACTAGGCATAGAAGCGTCCTGGAGTCCTACCACTAGTGATATCTGCGGAAAATCTTGTGCATCAGCTGAAAAGAAAAGCACACTGACATTAGTGTACTTGAGGAGACAAATATCAACAGTATTACCATCACCATCATCAAACACCAGCTGAGATGGACAGGCCTAAAACAGGTCCTCTATTCAAAACTAAATGCTGGTTAACTGGCCCCAGGAGATCAGAAAATGCGCTTCAAGGAAAACATCAGGATCAATCTCAAAAAATTTCACCTAACAAGGTTCTAATTAGGAAGACCTTGCTCAAAAAAGAATTGCAAGGAAAAATTATTTATGTAAAGGAGCCAAGCTCCATGAAGATGACCTCCAACAGAGTCAAGCAGCAACAAAGAAAGAAAGAATGCCCACCAAAGGCTCTCCTACATCCTACTTCTTGCATTACCCATCAATGCCCATAGTGCAAAAAAGTCTGTGGTTCTAGAATTTAGCCATTTGAAGTTTCACAAAAAATACCCTCCAAAGTGGACTATCATACTCATCTTTGATCATCAGGCTTGCCAATGATTTACACTTCATCATTGACTGCCAACTAGCTAAGAAAAAAAGAACTAAATTCTTTTAGCAAGCAAGCACACTGAAATGAAGTAAAAAAAAAAAGTGTAAATACTGACTTCACTTCTGTGAGTTGAAGCTGTTACTGCAATAAGCATCTTTATGAACTGCATAAAACCAGCACTAAATGCAGTTTCTAAAATTGTATGCAAGCATTTCATTACATGACATGTTCGATTAACAGCAGGTTTCATTTCCAATTTTTAAACACCACCACAAAAGCAAAAATGTTACTAGAAATCAATTGACAGGGGCATAACAGGAAAACTCTTGTTAACAATGCTTACGAAACCTTTTCACACTGTAAACTGGCAAAGCCCCCAGCACTCCTTCAGATAATCATTAACGAAATCTTTTGTAATTTATTGAAAATATATTATTTTATGATAAACTGATCTTTTCACAAAAGTAAAAACACGTCCTAATAGTTTTTTCTCAGAACAGAACAATTTACACATAAGCTACAAATGTATGTCATATAAATTCAGTATATGAACTACTTCTGAAGGGATCCTTATGAACTCTGTGAAATAAAAGCCAGTCGAGAATTTGCAAGGACTCACCTCAAGAAAATAAGTTATATGTTTCTGCCAAATACTACTTGCTGTCTATGGAGATTTTTACTGTCATAATTACAACAATCATAATTTTAACCAAAAAGGCTCTAACATTGGCTTAGAAGGCTGAAGAAACATTAAAGATATTGCTCAGCAGTATCCCAATATTTGTCAAGCCTGATCCTGCTTTCCCCTTTGAACCAAACCTACATACATGCAAAGTGGTGTGAAGGGCTGTCTTGTCCCAGCAGTCTCATACTTCACATAAACGTATTTACAACAAAATGATGAAGCAGGCAATTATACGTTATTGTTAATTACATAAATAGGGTGGAGTTGTGGCACTGGTTAGAGGGAGCTATTCAACAAACTGTTTAAACAAAAGACAAGACAGATGTACACTATTCATTAAAGTAATTTATTTATGTAATAAAACCCCTGAATACAGAATTATAACAGAAGTGGTGATAATATCGCCCAATGGACTGCAACTGAAAATAAGATTACAAAAATATTTAATACAAGTAATGTATCATACTGATGTATAAAGCTAAATGTACAATGGTGTGTGTATGTTCGTTTAATAGGCAAAAATCAGAACCAATAAACACCAAATATATCCACCAAATTTTGCACAGATTCACCATTTATACAGGGGAATACCATGGGTTATGTTTTGTTCCAAAATTTAGTTGTTGCCCCCACCCTGACCAGTAACTGGGACCCCTCCTAGTGTATAATTAACAGGAACACAAACTGAAAGAGAGCAAATCAAAATCAAAGTGAGATTCACCACAGAAATGGAAAACTAAGTGCAGAAAAACAAGAGATGAGATCTGTGACTGAGGAAAGACAGAGATCTGACCAGATGCTGACAAATAAAATATCTGAATTTTCTTCTTAAAAATTTTTGTTAATGTTTACAGAGTGGGGCAACTTTATTAAGTACGTCAGCGAAAACAATAGTTTGAACTTTTTCTAGAACCTACTTACAACAAAGCACATATATATTTTATAAATGCCTCCACTTAAGTGTGTTTATTATTATAAACAATTTTTTTCCATTGTGTTACAATAACCATACTTTACTGATTATGGATGCTCACAACAATAACATTAATATCTATTGCACATTTGCATGCAAAGAATGTAGCTGAAAGTGTTTTAGAAAATGCCAAAGAAAAAGTTGCAAGAAAAAAAAGCAAATTAGAAATACAGTAGATCAGAATATAAATGAATAAATGGGATGCCAAAAACAGTAAATAAGAATAAATCAATACGCATTTACATAACACTGACACATAACACAAATAATAGATAAAGTAGTTTCCTTATTTATAGATTTGTTTTTAAGTCCCTAATGATAAGTCTGATGCCATAATCAGAAGACCAGGGAGAAATTAAAAAATTTTAACTCTAGTTGTGCAATGCTGGAGAAAAAAAATAAAACCAGCAGGGATTCCAAGGCCAAAAGACCACCTAGCCTCTACCAAACATACATGTGTCTAAGTAGTTTCTATTGTTTTTTAAGCTTTGTCTTAGATACAGTGGGTTTCATCACTAAGCTTCTTCCTCTACAGCTCTCTTTGAAGAAGATACAGTATCGATTTTTTTGTTAATCAGACCTAGTGACAACTTATCAGTGTGGTTTATTCTTGAATATTCATTTGTCCATCTTGCTATGTTTCTTTGCTGAAATCAGTACCCTTGAAATCTCTTATTAACTTCCACACCTGATTCACTGCCTGTTGTGGATGATGGACGTAAGCCTTTTTTGGTGTCATATTACAATAATTTTAAGTTTGTTTCTTTGTACACCAAAATTATGCATTATCTCCTTGAAAATGATTTTTGTTTTATCCTTAGAAAAAAACAGCATGACTTTTGTTTATCCTTAGAACAAAACCTAAGGCAGTGTCCATAGGAACACAACTTTATCTGTTCCAAAATCATTCAGCTTTCAGGCCAAGAACAACCTTCTTTGAAGAGAACTATAAAACAAATACCATGTAAAATAAACCCAGATGCATAGTACAGACATTTATGGGGTAAAGTGACACTCAAGTTTGCATTAATCATTGCAACAGAAATTGATTAAAGATCTGAGCCCAAGTCAAAGTTTTGCTGTGGTCCAATGCCTTCATAAGATTCAGACTTTCTAGCACGAAAAAGTAAAGGTATGCATTTTAAGAATGCAGCAAATAAAAATTAGCAAGGTCTACTTGAATGTCAAAGAGATCTCTCTTGTATGATCTGTTATCTGGGGATACCTGATGCATGGACTATTAATGGAACCACATGATATGGCTGAAATACTGCTACTGGGAACCCTGGGGAAGTATTTATTAATCATGGAGAAAGCAGTGCTGCAGTGATATTGTACTTTATGAGATTTAGTTTTCCAAGAACATTATACTAAATGAGAAATTTCATGCCTGAAAATATACAAAGAATTCAAAGCAAGCAATGAACATGTTAAAATGCCCCACATAAATTCATTTAATGCTATGTACAGTATTAAAAAAAACTTTGTAGTGAATGTACACAATGACGCTCTAAACAATTTAATGTATAATGATGGCTTGTCTAAAAATGTGTTCTATTCCATACAATAAAATCATACTGAAATACATTATAAACAGGACCCAGGCTGGGAACATGGTAAATTTATAAACTGAATAATTATAGCAACTGAGAATGACTACAGAAGTAAACCTCTGTAGTCTCAAGAGATATAAATCAAGAAAAGATGCAATCAAAGCTTTTGCATTCGTTAATTTGGACAGTTTTTTGTATAACATTAGTACTTTTGTTAAGGCTGTTAAATAAAATGTGTGTGTGTATATATATAAAATATATATATATATATATATATATAATATATATATATATATATATATATATATATATATATATATATACACATATATATATATATATATATATATATATATATATATATATATATATATATATATATAATATATATATATATATATATACTATATATATATATATATATAAATTAGCTGGTGACATATTAGCTAAGATGATGAATTAATCTTAGTAGCTATAAAAAAGTTCTGTTTCTACACAAACATCATATTTAATTTTTTCTTTATATTCTTGAGTATTGTTTAATAATAATTTCATCACCTTAAAAAAAAAGAAAATTAATATGTCAAACCTTTTGATCACAGCAACAATCACACTTCTCCAAGCCATTTACAATGGTCCCAAGTCCTTATTCCAGCAAGGTAGTGCTCTTCCAGTTTATTATCTATCCACCCACCTCTGCATTCTCTGAATCAGCTTTTTTTCAGTGTCTGCAGCCTGAAGTTTTAGATACCCCTGTACTATTTATTTCCTTTAGGACCCTTATGGATCACCACACAATTCTATACCTCTAGACCTGCGTAGGCTAAGCAGCCCCTATAGCCTCTAAATGACTAGCTTGCTCCCCTAAAAGATAACATTCAATACCATGAAAAACAGTCTTTATTTCTTGTCGGTTTGTTAATAATATGAATCTCTCAGATGCTTATGACAAAAAAGAATACTTTTTACAGTCTCGAACTACTTCTGCAGGGATTGCATTTTTCTCTGTCAAATGAGGAGTGATTGAAACTCAGTAATTCTTTTTTTTTTTTTTTTTACTTTTTTTTAATGCCTTTTATGTAACACTTTCTGTAAAGGAAACTCTGCCTGGAACAATTTGGGCAGGTACAGTCAAAGCACATAACAATCACCTTCATGTAATCAACAAAAATCTACTCTAGGTCTTACCTTAAAACAGTGACATACACAATATTAAAAATGCACTTCACTTTTCTGATTACATTTTTCCATTTCTTATCTTATTATTCCCTGATACACATGAAAAAAGATTTAAATCTATTAATCGACTATTTGTTCAAAATATGTTTCTGATAGTAAAATACATGAACTAATAATTCTTTACTTGCATATTACTAGCCATTCTGGGAATAAGACTTTATACATTCTTGTAGTTTCATGTACTCTGTCAAAGTAAGCCAAACACCCAAAATTATTAACTGCTGAGGCATACGTTGTTTATTGCCAGTTTCTCTATAATTTTATATTTTTTCTAGGGTATTACAAATACTTCTTTTCACTTTTTATATATTTGGCCCAATGTTGTACTTGGGCCAAGCTTTTTTACTGACTTCTTAATGTCAAGTTTCTTCTTTAACACTAACAATCTTAAAAGTCATAGTTTTCAGTATAGAAGAATAGAAGGCAAAACAAATGTGCAAGAGCTCCATCAATCCCCAGATGAAGCATAAAACATAACACAAATTTAGTTAGACATTGCATAAACAGAGCAGAAGCAATGTTTGGGCTAGTTGGGCCTGGCCACATCCATATTCCACAGTAAACTTGGCTGAAATGTGTTAATATTACATCATAAAATTTGCATCATTTAAGAACTAAGAGAACACATGGTAACTTGACGCTCACTTCATACAAT
Source organism: Erpetoichthys calabaricus (assembly GCF_900747795.2). Lineage (NCBI taxonomy): Eukaryota > Metazoa > Chordata > Cladistia > Polypteriformes > Polypteridae > Erpetoichthys > Erpetoichthys calabaricus. The sequence goes on along the minus strand of NC_041400.2, from coordinate 31,871,399 downwards.
TTGAAGAGAATGTGCACCTTGTGATTCACTACTCACTTCTTTGGTTAAGACTCACTTCTTCACAGTTTATCATACCCCGAGTAGAGCAGCTGATTAGATGTGCATACAGCATCTCTGTTGTTAATCATTAGTACTAAAATATAAGTAATATGCTATTTATAAACTGTCACTAACTCTCTAATGTTCTGCCTCTCTTCTCTGTGTCTCATGTGGCACTTACTGCCACTGCTCTGCTGCAGAGTTGTTTGCCTGCCTATGGAAAAGTCATCTCAGATAAAGGAGCACTGAAATCATCGGGTAGAAGGGTCCTTTGATAAGATTGGTCAGCCCAGCACTGACTCAGCTACAGAATAGCCAGTAGCGGGGAGGTGGCTAGCTGGCTCAGGTCTCCATGACTCCTACTATGTTTGGCTGGTCTGACTCCTTTTCTACAGTTCTACAGTTAACTGATGGACAGATGTTGTTGATTTTCATTTACATTAATTAGTTTCTACTTTGCTTTTGATGTATTTGAACAAATCTGTATCCTTATATGTCATTGTTGTGTATTTAGTGAGTGGTATAATCTATTCTTGCATTTTGCTTTGAGAGTTGTTGCAACACTATACGTCCATACTTGGTGAGGAGTGCTGTGCAAGAACAAAGTAATTTCTACTATAGTATTGTATTTCTGAGGTGGCAATGATAGATTGGTCATCTAGCTATGTGAAGAGGATTACTTGTATTCTGTTTTATGTATTGGATTTACTCCTATCATTTGACACCCATTGCATGCCCAACCTATCTAGAAGGGTATTGCTCTCTGAATAGATTTCTTCAATTTTTTTTTGTCTTCTTAGGGAGTTAAGGCTGGGAGGGCTGTTAGATAACATGGCCATTGAGAAAGCCCATTGAGGTATTCTTTTTGTGTGATTTTGGGCTATATAACAAATAAATTGTTGTGATGTCATGCCTGGGACAAAACATTTTGTTTCCCTAAGTTAGCAGTGAACAACTTTGAAAGCCAAAGGGTGAGGACTGAAGTTCTTTCTTCAGTTGTGGATATTTGGAAGTGTAAACCTTACCTGATAACATAACTGCTTAGTATTATTTAGTGCCACAGTATGTCATTTTCTAACCCACTTAAGCAAGACCAAGATTGTGGGGTTTGTAGGGGCTGGAGCTTATTGCAGCTAGCATATGCTGCAAGGCAGGAACAAACCAACCTATCCACATAACAAACACACACTAGGGCCAATTTAGCACCGCTAATTCATCTAACATGTGCGTCTTTGAATGGTGGAGGAAACCGGAGCACAGGGAGAACATTCAAACTCCACGCAGGAAAGACCTGGAACGCAAACCCTGGTCTCCTTAATGCGAGGCAGCAGGCTACTGCTGTGCCACCATGCCGCCCTATTATTTAATATCACATTTTATTAAGATCTGAAGGGTGTAATATCTGGATCAAGTATATTCCTGATTATAATAAAGAAAAGATAATCTCAGTACAAAATGCTCCCATAGTAAACATGAAAGAACAGCTGTACTTTTAGCTGTCTTTTATTTTCTTGTTATAGTTTACCCTGCCCCTCTACTGCCATTTCTCTCAGTTTCCTTTTATATTTGCATGTATAATTTTGCATTAGAGACTGAAGATTGCAAGTCACAATCAGTAAGTGATTGCACTACATACGATGAGAGCAAAATAGAAGTATAAGATTATTTGATGGGCAAGAAAATGTGACATAACACCTGATAAAAACGAGTAGTAAAATTTCATGACTGGTTCCAGAAATCTTTAGTGAAAAGATAAAACAGAACCAGGCTTAGTGTGGTCACCAGTGCTAGTGGAAAAGCTACACAATAATATTTTCACTGTAGCACATATAAAAAGGACTTAAATGATATAGGTGAATATAGTGATAAAAAACGTTTTCAAGAGCAAACCTGGTGTCTTCTGTTTCTGATTAGTCACTTTTTAAGTTTAACATAAGTATAAGTAAAAAATTTAACTTACAAATTGTACAGATAATATAAAAAATGCAATAATTATAATATTGTCAATCAACAGCTCAGAAGATAATATGTCGAGAAAATGAAAAACCTTTGTGCTATGTGCATTTATTCTTTTAACAAGGTAAAAACTCAAGGGGTTTAAGAGGCTCACCATTCACATTTCTACCTCAATTAGGAATTCTGGCAACACCCTTGTGTATAAACAGTATTTGGCCTTTTGTCATTTTCCATTTAAACAAAAATTTGACATGAGAGACATTTTGAATTGATCTCTAATCAGACCATTTTATATATGTTTTGCATTGCATTTGTTGTTGCTTCCTTTCTATGCTGTTGATATACTTTAAATTATAAATAAATTAAGGTAATAGCAGGCAAATGTAGCAATGCAAAAAGATTGTTTTCTAATCAACTCATCTGTTATGAGCTGTACGAGAACATTACACTTTATGAAAACTCAGTAAAACTGTAAGCCTTTAAAGGTTTTAACAAGTCTTGAAAACAAGTTTCTAACAAGCTTAATACGGATATACTACTCACAATGTATGGTATTTGAATGTATGGCAGTGAAGCATTCTCATTAACATAGGCAGAAATGGGTCATTTTGTACTAGTTGAAACTGAGAGACTTGCTCAGTAGAGATACACTAAACTACTAGTTTGTAAAAAAAATCTAAATCATTTTACCCTACCAACCTCTTGCACCTATCTAAATTGATCTTTCTGTGTATCTGTGAATATATACAGTATATATTATTATAAGTAGATATATATAATCTTATACACGTCAATAAATTCTGAAATTATGCCAGGGTAAAGCATTCAGCCCCCATTGGAGATTGAAAGAAAAGTGATTTGAGTCTAATAATGGATTAATGAGGGCCTGGGTGTTAGGACCAATCTTTTGACTCACTCCCAAATGGTTAAAGATAGCATCATTAAGCATAGATATGCAATAGGCACCTATGTGGGTACACATCCAAGGCTGGCAGCAATAAGTCAAAAACAGAGGGGTAATGCAACATACTGTAATATTGTTCACCATGATAAAATTTAAATTTATGAACCTGAAGCATATTTACTAATCATCATATATATACAAAGCAATAAGACGCCCATCCATCCAGCGTCCATGTCCTTGTCGTAATGTCATTCAGCATCCACAAGAGGGAGCAAATGTTCAATGAACAAAGGCATAAGATAGTCAACCATACGGCATACATTAATGCAGGCGGGCATCACGCCATCCGCAACAGGGCTGAAATGTCAGACGAAGAAAGGCAATAAGAAGCACAAAGAAAGATGGATGAAAAGGTTGGCAAATCCAGTGATCAGAGGTTTGTACATGCAGGATGTGATTGAAACTGACCGACTTACTATTAAGCACATTTTTTCTCTATGCTAGTTTAATATAATAGCCAAAACTGCCACTACAAAGCTCACAATACACACATACATATATTTCTATGTTTATTAGTGAGTGGTAATTTGTGTTTATATACAATCACATACAAACACACTCCATAAATACATGCAAAAAAAATCACATATAATAAACCACCCAATAGACAAAAACACATTGGCAAAATACAGTTGCTGAACTAACCTGATTGGACATTCTTTATGTATGTATGTGCAGACGTGTATGTGTGTGATGCATGCACCTGACTTACTAATTTGCTTGATAAAGCAAAATTCAGAATCTAAACAGACAGAAAACATAAAGCATGACTTAAGTATTCTGTCAATCCTATCCTAAACTCACAAATCAGATTATCTATATGTACTTTGAAAGTATATGTGAGATTTTATTAAAAGTTAGGCAGGTAGCCTGCGCACAGTGTAACGTTTTGTGGAGCAAGCTGTGTAGCATTCTGTAACTCTTTCTAAACGTGTCTGTTGAAGCCTTGATGATATTAGCATTTATAAACCAACTTATTTACTGTCCTTCTCAAGACGCACCCTGTAGGCTTGTAAACAAATTCATATTTAACAGATGCGTGTCATGTTTTATAATTAAAAATGTAATACTGTAGTTTTGCCTGAGGCATATATATGCAGGATCTCTCTTGGGTTGTGTGGGTTGAAATACAAATAAATCTTTTAACATTCTCAAAGTAACATTTCATCCATTGCAAGGATCTCCCCGCAGGTTAAAATTAAAAGGTTGATTGGACTATCTCTTATCTAAGCAAAAAGTGAAACATTTGTGTCTTCTACAGTGTACACACAGACTCAAAAACATACTAAAAATGGTTTGCATCATATAGATTAGGAAATTCATATATATGAAAGTACCTGATGTAGAAAAAATTTAAGTACGATAAACACATAAGTCCTTCCTGTTCTGGCTAACACAAAAAGAGATTTCACATTATTTCAATTGGTAGTACACATACTCACTTTTTCTTACAAATGCCTCTAGCATCAACTGATGAGTCCTTGCCTGCACTAGCAAATTATCATCCACCGAAAATAACATATGACTTACAATGTCAGACTTAAATTGATTAATATTGTAAAATGATGGTCAACCTTGTATCACACACATAATGCTCAAATGACACCCAGAGCACTTTATTCTACTGCTTACATGCGACTTCCTCTACCTTTACAGATTATGTGGCTTGAAAGTGCTATATAAATGTTAATTATTACTATTATTATTACTATTATTATCATTATTATTAAAGAGTCAATGGTTACATAGCAGGTGGCATGGTGGCGCAGTGGTAGCGCTGCTGCCTTGCAGTTTGGAGACCCGAGTTCACTTCCCGGGTCCTCCCTGTGTGGAGTTTGCATGTTCTCCCCGTGTCTGCGTGGGTTTCCTCCAGGCACTCCGGTTTCCTCCCACAGTCCAAAGACATGCAGGTTAGGTGGATTGGCAATTCTAAATTGGCCCTAGTGTGTGTCCTGCGGTGGGTTGGCACTCTGCCCGGGATTGGTTCCTGCCTTGTTGGCTGGGATTGGCTTCAGCAGACCCCTGTGTTCGGATTCAGCGGGTTGGAAGATGGATGGATGGTTACATAGCTTACTGTGCCCCCTCAATATTGTTTCTTGCTGCTCCTTATTGGTCGCAAGTATGTGATTTCTTTACTTTCTCATTCAACACATAGTCTTTGAACAGAAGAAACTCCCAAGGAGCCTCCCTGTGTCCTGAGTGGCCCCAAAGTCTTCCTCTCCCCTGGATACTACCAAAAAAGAACTTAAATAAGTAAACCCTTTATCGGTTTACAGATTAAATAAACTGCATTGTACGCAACCATTAAAGAGATCAGTGGATGAAGGCATGCCAAAACTGACAAGCACAAGCTCACCTTGTACATACTTCAGAAGAGAAAATGACTGCTATGTATACGGTATTAACTGAAACAAAATAAAAAGCTTATTTTATATAATTTGTGTGTCATATTTATTCTTTTTTTTCATCTTTTTATTTTTTGTGTTAATGTCATATTAATCTCCCTTAGCATTTTGAAGATTTAATTTGATAGTCCATCAACCAAGCACAATGTCAAACTGAAAATTAAATGCTGATACATTAGCTAATTTATGGAAAGCCCTCCCATATAATATTCAGTAGCAAGTAGAGAGTGAATATACATTTTGTTGACTATTACAACGTACAATTGATTTTACTACAAATTACAAAATTTTATACATGTTAAGTATTTACAAGCAAGCAAACACATTCGCACCTACAGAAGTACCACAGCTTGTAATCCCCTTTTGTTAACTGCTTTTTTTTAAAATTTTATATTATTAATTTTATTGTAATCATTCCATACAAATAGATCAATTTATAACAAAAAAAATTGAAGACCAAATCAAACCTTACCCCTGAGAAGGAGAGCTTAGCCAAAGGAGAATTGCTTAGGGCTTTTTAATAAGGCAACAATAAACAAAAGAAAGGAAGAAATATATATAAGTAAATAAAAAATGGAGAAGGAAATAAATGCGGTAATAGTTATTTTCTCTTATTCTAAAATAATATTGATTAGATCCTGCCAGGGTTTGAAAAAATTCTGTACTGATCCTCTAACTGAGAATATGATTTTTTCCAATTTCAAATAATATAAAACATCGGTTTCCCACTGACTTATCAGAGGAGAGTTAGGATTCTTCCAATTTAACAAAATTAAGTCTGCGTGCCAAAAGTGTAGTGAATGCAATCACCGTTTGCTTGTCCTTCTCCACTTCAAGTCCGTCTGGAAGAACACCGAACACAGCTGTTAATGGGTTAGGAGGGATTGTGACCCAAGGCTGTCTGAAAGGCACTTAAAAATGTTGGTCCAAAATGATGTTTGTTTGGTGCAGGCCCAGAACATGTGACCCAGTGAGGCAGGAGCTTGGTTGCAGCGTTCACCGGTTGGATCTTGCCCTGGAAACTTTTTGGACAGTTTTAAGCGAGACAGATGAGTCTTGATATTAATTTTTAGATGAATAATTCTATGCTTTGCACCATATGGAGCTCGAATGAATTCTCTGCTTTGCTACCCTTCCATTCCTTTTCTGATATATTGATGATTAAGAGATCTTCTTCCCAATGTCCTCTTGGGTCTTTGAAAGGTAGGGACTCTAATAAAATTTTATATAATGCGGAAACGGTGTTTAATTCCTGGAAATTGAGCAGTATTTTTTCCAGCATGGTGGTGGGTACGAGGTGAGGAAAATCGGACAATTTCTGTTTAACAAAATTTCTAATTTGAAGATAGTGAAAGAAATGTGTAGCAGGAGGGTTGAATTTGGAACGTAATTGTTCAAAAGATGCAAATATGTTGTCTATATAAAGATCTCTGAGCATTTTAATCCCAAAACTTTTCCAGTTATTAAAAACTGGATATGTTTGCGAGGGTTGAAAGAGGTGGTTCTCTTGCAGAGGTGCCACGGATAAAAGATTTTCCATCTTAAAATGCTTCCTAAGTTGGTTCCATATTCTGAGTGAGTAAAGCACAATTGGGTTATTAGTATATTTGCGATAACTTGCATTTATTGGAGTGCAGAGCAGGGAGTATAAAGAAGTACTACAAGGATTTTATTTCTATTGCGAACCAAGACTGTGTATGTTCATTTTTTTTGTGTCCAGGTTTTTATGGCTTGTATGTTTGCTGCCCAGTAATAAACTGAAAATTAGGTAAAGCCATGCCACTTTTCTGCCTGAGGTCTTTGTAGGGTTGCTCTTCGGATACATGGGTGTTTTTGAGTTCCAAATGAATGAGGTTATTTTATTGTTGAATCTAATTGCTTAAAAAATGATTTATTGATATATATATTGGAAATAAAAAAAAGAAGTTTAGGAAGCTCTAGTCCATCCGGGAGGGGCTCAGAGTAGAGCCGCTGCTCCTCCGCAGCGAAGGAGTCAGATGTAGGTGGCTCGGGCATCCTGATCAGGATGCCTCTCTAGACGCCTCCCTGGTGAGGTGTTCCGGGCACGTCCAACCAGGAGGAGGCCCCGGGGAAGACCCAGGGACCACGCTGGAGGGACTATGTCTCTCGACTGGCCTGGGAACGCCTTGGGATTCTCCCGGAAGAGCTAGAATGAAGTGGCCGGGGAGGAGGGAAGTCTGGGCATCTCTGCTCAAGCTGCTGCCCCCGCGACCCGACCTCGGATAAGCGGAGACAATGGATGATGGATGGATGGAGTTTAGGAAGGATATTCATCTTAACAACGTTAATTCTTCCAGCTGAGGAGTGAGATGAAAGGGTTGACCTTCTATGCAAGTCTTGCTTAATTTTTCCATACAGACGGCAAAATTTTGTTGATAAAGAGCCTTATGTTTACTTGTGATATTTACCCCTAGGTATTTAAACTGATCTGCTATGGTAAAAGGTAGGGTGTCCAATCTAATATTATATGCTTGTGAATTCACTGGAAAGAGGTATACTTTTATTCAGATTAATTCTAAGATCAGATATCTTTTGAAATTCTGTTAGTGCTGTTAAAACTGCAGGCACAGTGTTTTCTGGGTCTGATATATATAGAAAACCATATCATCTGCATATAGAGAAATTTTCTGTTCCAGTCCTTCTCTGATAATCCCTTTATCTGATAAGAATTTCGACAGTGAACCACCAGTGGTTCAATGGCGATTACAAACAGCAGTGGTGACAAGGGACATCCTTGTCTGGTACCAACGTTCTAGCTTAAAGTAGTCTGAACAAATGTTGTTAATACAAACTGAAGCTTCTGGATTGGTATACAGTAGTTTGATCCATGCACAAATATTCGGGCCAAACCCAAATTTCTCCAATGCAGTGAAAAGGTAGTTCCATTCAATCATATCAAATGCCTTTTCTGCGTCTAATGATAGTAAATATCTCTGGGGTGTTTGATTTTGCTGGTGAATATATAACATTAAACAAGCATCGGAGATCGGAAGATAGGTCTTTAATAAATCCAGTTTGATCCTGTGATATTACCGAGGGCAGCACTTTCTCCATCCTTCTAGCTAGAAATTTTTGAAAGTATCTTAACATCATTATTCAGGAATGAAATTGGTCTGTATGATGTACTGCTTTTGTAACTGCTTTTTAAAGACTGTTGAAATAATGCTTACTATAAAAGGTGGTATTAAAATAAAGATTGCCTGATATGTATTCCAAATGTGATTTTTGTGAAAAGCATTTGCCAAAATTTGCACTGACCAGCATTTGACTCTCTTAAAGTAAAGAATCTGAATGTAAGACTGACTAGTAGGCATATTTATATAAACTTTGTGTGTGTCATATTAAATATAGTGCACATTTAATGTGCATTTTATGCTATGTTTTGATTTCATAGCCAAGTATCAGGAAGAAACCGTATACATACTGTAACTAGAGCAAAAACAATGAATTGGTATAAATATAAAGGATAATGAATGTCAGTAGATATTCAAATGTTACACTATGTACAAAAATAAATAGCACAGAGAACAATTATAAATATACAGGATGAAGAGATGACATGCATGGAAATAAATTATACATGTTTTATGAAAAGACCTAAATGTGTGGTATAGACAGTAGGCAGATAACCTTCATGAAATAACCTTTGGAATATTTCATCTGAACATATATCGTCCTAGGCCCTATTTTATCGCATCGTGTGATTATATGTGGATTGAGTGAATGAGCATGATTACATAATAATACATATATACGTATACACGTCGTGACGGTAATTGCCCTATGATCAAGAAAAATGGCAGCATCAACTGTCAATTACCATTACTGTCTCGTTTAATGGTGCATGGAGTGTATGGCAAGACACACAGCTCTAATTAAAAGAGCCTCAAGCACAATCAAACATTAAGCTCAATATGGAGCCACAAGGTATGTCAGAAAGGCATTTTTGTGGCATGTACGTACTCCAAGTATTGATTGTGAATTTTTAGATGTACTATGCTGCAGAAGCTGTGTTTAATGGAGTGAAATGTACACACAAAGCATCATCTCTATTAAAAAGCTGACAAGAAAGGACATGCTGCACCACTTAAAAAAAATCTTTCCCCTTTACATTTGACAACATCTATGAAGTATTAAAGCTAAACCTTGCTATACTTAAAAAGGCTGGTAGGTATAGTGTACATGTGATTTGTGTTTATATGGATTATATTCCCAATAAATCAATAAGACAATTATTAATTTATGTATCAGATATAAACAAAGTGCATACATATAGGTGCCTATAATATATACATATATATTACATTAGCTTTTTATTTGTCAAATATAAAACATGCATATGTGTGTGTATGCTGTATACAGTATAAATATAAAATGAAAGCCTGTGTAAATATTTAGACGTGCATACATATGTATACATATTAAAGTGTGTGTACTTGTGCAGTACACATAATGCACTGCATTATACGTTATACACACAAACACACAAAAAAGACATGTATTTATGTAATATCGTTTTTTACAAAATCTCCACACCAAAATAATATTTAGCAATAAAAATAAAGCCAGATTGTTTCAGCTCCAAGAAAACGTCACACTCTTTTATACTGAATTAGCTATTTTTTATAAAAAATATACAAATTTTACAGTACTTCTGTGACGAATCGTTGACAAATTTGCATTGATCACAGTCAACAACCATCTTTCACATAAACTTACATTTACAGATAAACTGATTACTGCATGTATTAAAAAATAACATGCAGTTTCCGAATATGCATATGTCTACTTACTGTTGAAAGTAATGCAATTATAATTATAAAATACTACAGGAAAATAAAAAATTATTTTAACGAATTCTGAAATAAATGAAATCTTTACATACAGTATTTTGCAAAATTCTAGCTTTGATCCTACATCTTACTGCTTAGACTGCAAAAAAAAAATAAACAAGATGCTTATTACTTTAGGTCACAACTCGTTTTCCTCAAGAATATATGCATTTGTATACAATATTTGTGAAAAATTACAATAAAAAAGTACAGAAAAGCAGTATGTTTACAAGTAAGATCACTTTGCTCATATAGATTCATAGATTTAAAAATCAGAAACAAATAAAAAAAAATCAAATACTGAGAAATTTTTATTGTGTTTTGATAATACATGTCATTGTGCACAGGTGGTTGAGCTATCAGGCCATTAACAAATATTTCTGGACCCTATGAGTGTTTCAGGTTGCTTCTTAATATTCTGTAATATTTAATAAAGTGGCACTGAATTTGTGGTATTCTATTCCTTTACATCAGAAGATGAATGAATAATTCTCAGCGCTCAAAGGGTTAAGATACATGCTTAAGGGATTTTGTGTGTGTGTGTGTATGTGTGTGTGTGTTTGCAGCACCAATGCTGTCTCACATTATATCCATGATGAAAACACAGAATTTAATGACCTCCCCTTTGGTTTAAATTGTTCAGAAGCGGTTCGAACAAACAAAGAGCAGGCAGCCTAGCTTCCTTTTGTTTCTTAATGAAGTGCATTTCATTGAGGAAAAAGGGAGAATGAAAGAGACCAACCTTTACAATGTACGTCACTCCAGGTCCCAGGATCTTCTCATTTGAGTGCAGCCATCCTCTGGAGGGTTTATTGATAACACTGCCACTTTGATTCCAATCTTCACTGCCCAGGTGCATGTCCTCCAGCCTGCTCTTTTTTCCTGTGCTCATTCTGCTCAGGTCCTGCTGAGAACACAGAGTGGTAGAGGCAGGGTTACATGTGTTGTCTAAAGATCCCACTAAGGTGCCAGAGGATTTGAGCTGCTTTGCAGCTTGGAGGCAGCAAGGTCTTTCACTGCAGTGGAGAGGTTTTTGATGCCCAGTAGGCTGCCTGTACTTGAGAATTTCAAGTGGGACACTTTGTGAATGAGGGTACAAAAAGTGGTGGGTCCATCTTCTTGATCAGATTGCAGCACCTCAGCTGAGGATGGGTACTGGTGAGCAGCGGGTGTCGCAGGAGAAGCCGAGACCTTGCTGTTCATGGAAAAACTGTGGAGAAGCTCATCTACAGATGTTACGGACTCATCCTTGAAGCGGTTATATTTGGTACGGTTAAGCATGCCCTTTTATCTCGCTTCCTGCATATGTACTGGCAAATCCACTGCCAGCCTAAAAAGCGCATTCTCTAGCATAGTAAATGCCTCATATCAACAGCAAGCAATGGAGAGCTTTGTCAATCTTTTGTCTTTTTATTTGAAGAATCACTCTAAAAATCTAGTAAATATGATGACCCCACACGCAAACCAAAACAGGAAAATCCACAGAAAAAAAAAGTCATCAATGAAAAGAGAAAAATAACAGTAAGACTGCTCTCCCGAATGATATCCAGACAGACAAGTAACAGTATTCAATGACAGAGATCCCTGGTCCTTCTAAAGCTGCCAAGCCGCTCACAGCTAAAGCATGAGTCACACAACTGAGAAGACCCGTTTCAACAAAAGGCTCACTGAACACTGCAAATCACTTCCTGTAGCAAAAAAAAAAAAAAAAAAATCCACCCACTTACAGCACACTAGAACCAATCAATTCTCAAATTTCCCTTTCCGATCTTCTCAGACTGATATTTCCACTTAACCGCAGGAATGTTTCCCCCCCCTTTCTACAAAAAAAAAAAATCTCTCTTATCAGCAGCAAATTAGAATGGTTTCCACTGCGTGTTTTACATTACCCTGTGCTGTTTTGTGGAGGCAGCTGTGTATTATATCTTTTATACTTCACCCTCCAGATTTAAGAATGAACATTTGCATATGCCCCAAAGAATTAAATGGGACTATAATAGAAGTGCAAAAAAGAAAATTTCAAAATGATGCTTTTAATAATATTACACAATGATTTAACAAGTTATTCTCTAAAAATCATGCTTGTTCTGATATATAATTAATAAGGAAAATGATCTACTTCTGGATTTTTGTTAACTAATTTAAAATCATTTTAGAAATTGTTGTGCACATGCACACACATACACACACACATCTATCTATCTATCTATCTATCTATCTATCTATCTATCTATCTATCCTATCTATCTATCTATCATTAAATTAATAAATATAAATATACACCTGTGTGACTATGTGTACGTATATAGTAATGAATATGGTGTATATGCATGTATAAATTATTTACAGAGCGAAAGACACAGCATATATCAAAAATACATAGTATATAAATATGTAAATATGCATGTATTCATATAGCCTAATAAATATACATATATATGTTATTTATGTTCACACAAACAAACAAATGCACACAGGCACCATTAATTATTTACTAAAAAAAATATTCTGTGCTATCTTAATTTCAAGAAGCATAGATAGATAGATAGATAGATAGATAGATAGATAGATAGATAGATAGATAGATAGATAGATCCCAGAAATACGTGCTATTTTTAACTACTGACAGTAAAACATTTTCTAACCCCTAATACATTTACTGATATTCCAAGCTGAACTCTAATTTTACAGATTACAAATTTTGGATGTCTTTTATATGATATCCTCCAAGTTATGCCTTCGGTTTTGAAAAAGCTGAAATATAGATTTCAATATATTAATAAAATACAGATTTTTTGATGGATTTTAATTTTGTCATTAAATCTTATCAAAGTTACTAGCTTTAGATGCTTGTAGATCCAGCAAAGCACATTATTTATTTTTCTTCACAAGAATGGTCTATTCATTCACTTAGATATGTGTTTATATAAAGAACTGCAAAGTGCCCATCAATCATCGAGATGTTAAGTGCACAGTGAACACAAGCCTAAAATAGAAATTGCATTAGAATTTAATATAGCATTATATGAACTATATATGGTGCAGATGATTAATGTAGATTTTTAGCACTGACAGTCTCTGGTGATCAGCAGCCATTCTCAAGCACTGTTATTCTCCCTTTGCAATCAAGCCGCAGCCTTCTCTAATACCCCTTAAAGTCTTTTCTGCCTAAATGATGTGGTTAATTTATTTGAAATAAAGGATACACAAATAAATCCATTGTTCCATTCAAATACAAAGAAAGTAGTTAATAAAGGCTAGATAATATAAAAGTAGAATACATCAAAATGTGAATGAAAAAATTATTTTTATGTGAATGAAACGATTGGCTTGCATATCAATGTTTCTGTGAATGAAGAGGGGCCTTGCAGCCTCTGCAAGGCAATCCCTAGGGTGCTAATGGTCTTATCCAATAAGAAAGGACTTGGATGAGTCATTCAGGCAAGGCTTGCAGAATAGTGGAAGATTCCATTTCTATTACAGGTGCAAATCTTTTGTACTGTCAAAGATCATAAAGGTCTGTTTTCCTACCAGTTTTGCAATCAAAAATGCAAAATATGCACTCTAGAAATGAGGTGTATTTATTTCACAATAAACATGTATAAAAAGTCTCCCCAGAGGAGATGCTGATGAACGCAATAAATGCAATTCCACCCCAGACCCCTCTCTCCCTCTCTTTCCTCTTACTGATTCATTCACATGAAGAATGCAAACATGAAGCTACAGAGTCTTTGTTTGTCTCTCTAAGTGCACGTCATGACAATAGGCAAGCAGGCTGTGCGTTAAAGCAGGTTTCTGTTTTTAATGATGCACAAAACATTGAACACAGGGAAGAGTGTCACTGCATGGTGCTGTCATAGAGGATTTGAAACACACTTGATGCACGGAAGAAGCAAGGAAGGATGAAATAGACTGTATACTTATTTTATTAAGTATTACTCCTAAATCTTTCTTTGCAGTGTAGTTAAAAAACAGCTATGCTGCTGCAAGATATGAGATCACTAATCCAAAGAGTTTTCTACAGAGGACAGAATTGCCAGAAAGAAACAGAAATGGACAAAGCTTTCAATGTATATAACAGTGGTCCTCTCCTGTAGGCAGCTAAGCTGAAGTTGTTCTGCTTCAAGCATTTGACTCAAAAACCTATGAATAATATACAACACAAATGACTCAGTTGCTGCTCTATTTAGATTTTCTGAAAATTAAAATAGTACAGTTAGGCTACTTGCTATGCACAGAGCCTGGTGGGAGACAAGGAGGAGGAGGAGGAGGAGGAGGAGGAGGAGGAGGAGAATGATGAGGTAGCTTGAGCTTTGTTATAACAGAGTTCCATTTTGTCTCCTCTGAAAGCTCCTGCTAAGGCTTGTAAAGTAATGGCTTAAGATCTTTTGGTGTACACTACCAAAGAGTTTGAAAAGAAAGACAGTAAGAAGGACACTATATTATTTATTATTAGGTGTAACATTGTGTGTGGCAGCATCCTTCAAACAGAGTATAAACTCAACCTTTTTTCAAACAGAGTTTATTTTAAACACTAGAATGGAAATTATTTTACAAAATAGAACAATGTTGTACAAAATAACAGGCAAAAAACAAACAAAAAAACATTAAGGTGAGTGTCAAAGAGCGGCTTTACTTATATACTGTATATGCAAGCATGGGGAGTATTTCACAAGTTCAGATAAAGGGAAACACAGGAGGGAGAGGGAGGGCATTACACAATCACACACCCATATTCTGTTTCCATCCTATGAATGGAAGAGACGACCATGTAACTTGTGTGATGTGGCTTCTACCCAGATGCAACAAGGAATGTCCTATGTGACTCCAATAGTTTTGCAGAAGGAGGTGTTGAGTCTGGACCAGCTTCTAAGAAGGTCAGAGCTCCATGAACTAGAAGCTTACTGTGCTCAAAAACAGAGTGATTAAGGCTGCCTGTTTGTGTTCTGTTCACTATATATTTATTAGTAGATAAATGCATGGATATACCTAGAGTATGGTAAATAAAGTGTGATGGAGGATTTTGCCAGTGAACAGACCAGTTAATGGAATAGATTTATAATAGGTTCATTATCAAACCCACTTTGTCCAGGCCAGGGACTAGAACCTATCCTGGCAGCATCAAGCAAAAAGCTAGGAACCATATCCGGACAGGGCATGATTACATACACACTCATTCATACAGGACCAATTTAGAGTTATCAATCAACCTAATATTTACATGTTTGGGAAAATGGAGGATATGTGATGCACACAAGCAGAAACCAAGCAAAACAAGGGGAGATGGTACAAACTGTGCACTAATGGGCTGGGATTTAAACAGACAGCTGTGAGAGAGCAGGACTATGCCACCTGAAACACATTATGACAGTTTAAAAAATAAAATGTTCCATTTAACTTTTATCAAGGCCATTTAGGAAAGAATTAAGAAAGGAGAAAGCACAGTTATACAGAAAAAATAAAATGATAATCTATACATACCCAAACAGCACTTGAAGCTGATGCCCTACTTTTCTCTCTAAGAAATGCCCCTTAACACACCCCCTGCCATCACTCATTGGCTGCTTCTTGTTTGGGAGTCAGCCACTCATACCACAGCAAGGGTTACCTTAAAATGCATAGCCCATCACACCTCCTAGTATGCCGCAGTGCACACTTCATCCCTGAACTCCTCAATTTAAGGCACTGGCTATCTAAGTAACCTCCTCAAGACTTCTTCTGTAGCACGGTTACCAAAATCCACTCTCACACCACACATGAGGAATATTCTTATTCTAACCTCAGGGGGGCTAATATTACACTCTGTCCTGGGCTCTAAAATACAATCACATTTATTTCTAAAATTACAAATGAGGCGTTCATTAAAAAGAGTGTTGTGTCATCAAATAGCATGTTCACCACAGTGGAAAATGTATTTTCTAAGTCTCCTTTTATCCACATTTCATCTTCTAGACATGGGAGCTTTTGTCAAATGTGTACTTAGCTATGCTGAAGCACTAGTCGATGTAATTCCCTAATCGCAATGACAGTTAGCCAGAATCATTAAACAACCAAGGTTTAAAAATGTGACAATAGTAGAGAATGGAAAATTTTTACTTCCCATTTTATTTCATTCAAAAAATCTACTTCATATACTCTATGTATGTATGTATGTATGCATGCATGTGATATGGCTGTTTTTTTTTTGGGAAATGCAAACTATTTCTTCCTTGACAACAGCTGTATTCCTTGTTCATCATTTATTTAAACTGCATTGTCCTTTCCCCTTCCTACAATGCAGAACGTCTCGTGCCTGAAAAAAAGGAATTGAAGAGCACACCCCAGCTACATCAGTAAGCAACCCTTATGCACATGCCTGCAAAGTTTCCATGGCAACAATGGCAAACTACGGCTTCTGCAGCTGAACACAGCTGCATACAGAATCCACTGTTTCCATACCAACGCAAGGTTATCAACTTCTAAAAACAAATGCTGATTGTTGGCGCAGTTTGCTTTTTTGAAGGAAGGAAAAGGGAACAACAAACCTACATGGACACACCTGCCCTAGAATACATGGGTATTTAACACAATGGTCCAGCCCCTTTTTTTAGGTATCTGTTCTTTATACCAGATATCACATCACAATTGTCCAGTTTCTGACAGATCTTCCTTTATGCCTTTACCTTACTGCTAGCAAACGTAACAACCTATAACAGGCAAGTGTACTGCATATTAAGGCTTTCTTTACAAAAAGTATTCAAATTCTTAAAAAAAGGCAGCTCAATTGTGACACAATATACAAAAAACATAAACATGACCACCTGAAATGACAGTACCTAACTAGGATACATTAGAAAATTAGAATACTGAGGCAAAAACAAGTCACTCTTAATCATCTAGATTGTCCAAAATAACAGCAAGTTTAAGATCTGAAGGCTCCTAAAGTCCCGCTTGCCACCACACAACCTGGTAGTTTATTTAATATTTCTGTGGTTCTTTATGTGAAGCAAAACTTTCTAACATTTGTGCGAAATCTGCCCTTAACAAGCTTCAAGTTGTGTCCTGGTGTTCTTGTTGCAGAACTTATTTTAAAGTAACAGCTGGCATCCACTGTAAAAATTCCTTTAACAACTATGAAAACTTCAATCGTGTCACCTCTTAATCTCCATGTGCTTCAACTGATAAAGATTAACTCCTGCAACCACTCTTCATAGCTCATTCCTCTTACTCCAAGAATCATCCTAGTCACTCATATCTAGACTTTCTCTAGAATGCTGCTATGCCTTTTTATAATAATAATAATTATAATTCATTACATTTATATAGAGCTTTTCTCAGTACTCAAAGCGCTATCCACACAGGGAGGAACCGGGAAGCGAACCCACAATCTTCCACAATATCGATTCTAAAACTGAACAAAGTCCTCCAGGTGAGGCTTCACCAGTGTGTTATATAACTTAAGCATACCCTCTTTTGACTTATACTCCACACATGTACAGTATAACCTAACACTCAATGATCACTCTATACTCTGTCTGGATGATGATAGTCATGAATCCACTATGACTTCTAGGTCCTACTCATAAGGTGTACTTTCAAGTTTCAGTCCTCCCATTGTGTATCACATCTAACATATGAACTTCCTACATTTAATAATTTAAATATAATTATATTAAATTTCATCTGCCACAATTCTGCCCAAGTCTGTATTTTGTCCAAGTCCCTCTGTAGCAATTTAGCTGATTCTACATTATCTGCCCTTCCACTTAGTTTGGTATCATCTGCAAACTTAACTAGCTTATTCATTATATTCTTGTCCAGATCATTTATGCCTATTAAAAAGAGCAGTGGCCCCAACACTGACCACTCAGGGACTCCACTTTTAATATCATCTAATTCTGAAAAGGTTCCACTCACCATAACCCTTTTCTTTCTTTGTATGAGTTAGTTTTGTACCCTCTTACAGACCGTGCCTTGACTTCCAACTTTTTTTAGTTTAATCACTAACCTTTCATTTGAAGCCTTATCAAAAGCCTTCTGAAAATCAAGATACATGATACCATATGCATGTCTCTGATTGTATTCTTTTGTTACTTCCTCATAGATTTACAGTATAGCATATTAGTGCCACGTGACTTTCCTTATCTGAACCCATATTGAGTATTTGTTGTTCTAGAGTCTAGAACAACAAATACTCAATATGGGTTCAGATAAGGAAAGTCACGTGTCACTAATATGCTATACTGTAAATCTATGAGGAAGTAACAAAAGAATACACAAGGATATGGAAATGACTCTAACAGTAGCACTGTCTGATCATAAATAGTCTAGAATCTAGACTATTTATGATCAGACAGTGCTACTGTTAGAGTCATTTCCATATCCTTGTGCCAGTGCTCCCATTTCATATTTAAGACAATGACAAATGGAAGTTCAGCATTCTGGGTTCCTCAGGCTTCATCCTGTTCTTGCTGTAAACAAATTATTCAGGAATAGTAACCAGAGACCATCCAAGAAGGTCATGGAGAACACATTGGCTCCTTCTTGTTATACCTCTTCCTAAGAGCATAAATGACTAATTGCTGCACATAACTCTAACAGCATTGACAAGTTTACTAATGGCAAAGCTATTTCTAACAACAATGAGAAATATTACCTGGACAGAATCTGTCATACTGGTGTCAGGACAACACCAGACACAGTCTATATGCCCATCTACAGCAAAGGAGATGCTGTGAAGATGGGCAGCAATTTTTAATTTCTTGGAGACATCATTAATAGTGACCTAATCTGGGTGCAGCACATCTCAGTTATTTTCAACAAGGCTGACATGCACCTTTATTTTCCTAGACATCTAAGGAACAGGCTCATGTTTTTTATGATCCCAACTTCAATGGCTTCATTACATCCTGGATAAGAACTGCAAAGCACCACAGAGGGTGGCAAACTCAAAGCAGACTGTTACTGCCTTACAACTGTCTTCTGTTACAAGCATAAAGGACACACAATACCTTAGAAAGGCAAACAGTATTATTAAAATAAATGAGTTAGATAGAGAACTTTGTTTTTTGGTGCAAAAATAGTTTTTTAATGTTAATGTCAGCAAAACCAAGGAACTGGTTATTGCCATTTGCTGTACCAAAACTGACTATTCAGGGAGTGAATGCAGATGTGGTGCACTCCGCCAAGTACTTGGAGGTCCATATCAATGACAGGTTAGATTGGTCTCTGAGCACATAGGAATTATATAGGAAAAGGCAAAGCAGACTTTTGTTTGCCATGTGACTGAGCTCCTTTAATGTGAGTGTCATCCGTTACATCTTCTACAACTCTGTGATGGCACTGTGATTTTCTACGCTGTGGTGTTGAAAACTTCATGAGAGGCCCCGTGAATCAACAACCTAATTAAAAGGGCTGGCTCAGTTATGGGATGCACTCTGGACTCCTTGGAGGTAATAGCAAAGGAGTGAGAGTTAAAACTGAGTGCCATTACGAACGATGCTGCACATCCTCGCTCTGACACACTAACACTGAGGACTTTCAGCCAGTGAATTATTTAGCAGAAGTGTGTCAAGAAACATGACTTGGGCTGCTTTACACTAACAGCAATATTTCAAAATAATGCTTCATTAGGACTGTGACAGCCACAAGTCAAACGTTTTCTTTCAATTTAAATTTTCTTCCTTTTTAGTCATTCTGGTGTGTGTTCAGACTATGGTGTATGTGTATATATATTTATTTATTCATCTATTTATGCATCTATTTCTATAAGGAGCTTCTGTAAAAAGCCAAATTTCAGATGCGGAAAAAATAAATTCTATCTAATCTAATCTAATCTAATCTAATCTCATCTGAAAACTTCAGGCACCCTACATAGTCATTTTTAACAGGGCCATTGGTCAATCACAGGGCCATTAGCACTTGCACCAACAAATTCAGGGACAGTTTTTATCTACAGGTCATAAGCCTACTCAACAGCCACTCATACTGACAATTGCATGAGGGTACCCACTGTGTGTTTCCTACATAATGGATATGAAGTCTGACTGTGATTGTGTTTAATGCAGTGTTGAATGTTTATATTATTCAATAATCACTAGTCTGTGGGGAATCATTCACGTCAGATTCTCATTGCACAGCGTGTACATGATAATAAATGTAAACTTGAATTTTCTGATATATTCATTTGGTGCATGAAATAAGTAGAATGAAATTAATTTGTGAGGTTAAATCAATGCCACCTAGTAAGCTTGTACAGTGGAGACTTCAGTGGAGCATTCTAAAGAGATTTGATATCTGATTACAGAGAAGTACAGTTCTGGGTAAGGAACCTACACTAAGCTATTTTAAAACCACAAAATGGATGAATGAACTGATAATGCCAACCTTTACTAAGGAACAGTTCAAATCCTCAATTACAGATTAATCTCTAAGTTTGGGTCAACCAGAAGAAAATTTACACATTGTTTTTTTCTGCATTTTAATTATAGCTGGACATATACAGTTAGGTCCATAAATATTTGGACAGAGACAACTTTTTTCTAATTTTGGTTCTGTACATTACGATAATGAATTTTAAATGAAACAACTCAGATGCAGTTGAAGTGCAGACTTTCAGCTTTAATTCAGTGGGGTGAACAAAACGATTGCATAAAAATGTGAGGCAACTAAAGCATTTTTTTAACGCAATCCCTTCATTTCAGGGGCTAAAAAGTAATTGGACAATTGACTCAAAGGCCATTTCATGGGCAGGTGTGGGCAAGTCCGTCGTTATGTCATTATCAATTAAGCAGATAAAAGGCCTGGAGTTGATTTGAGGTGTGGTGCTTGTAAGATTTTGCTGTGAACAGACAACATGCGGTCAAAGGAGCTCTCCATGCAGGTGAAAGAAGCCATCCTTAAGCTGCGAAAACAGAAAAAACCCATCTGAGAAATTGCTACAATATTACGAATGGCAGAATCTACAGTTTGGTACATCCTGAGAAAGAAAGCAAGCACTGGTGAACTCAGCAACATAAAAAGACCTGGACGTCCACGGAAGACAACAGTGGTGGATGATCTCAGAATCATTTCCATGGTGAAGAGAAACCCCTTCACAACAACCAAACAAGTGAACAACACTCTCCAGGGGTAGGCGTATCGATATCCAGGTCTACCATAAAGAGAAGACTGCATGAAAGTAAATACAGAGGGTGCACTGCAAGGTGCAAGCCACTCATAAGCCTCAAGAATAGAAAGGCTAGATTGGTATTTGCTAAAGAACATCTAAAAAAGCCAGCACAGTTCTGGAAAAACATTCTTTGGACAGATGAAACCAAGATCAACCTCTACCAGAATGATGGCAAGAAAAAAGTATGAAGAAGGCATGGAACAGCTCATTATCCAAAGCATACCACATCATCTGTAAAACACGGTGAAGGGAGTGTGATGGCATGGGCGTGTATGGCTACCAGTAGCACTGGGACACTAGTGTTTATTGATGATGTGACACAGGACAGAAGCAGCCAAATGAATTCTGAGGTGTTCAGAGACATACCGTCTGCTCAAATCCAGCTAAATGCAGTCAAATTGATTGGGCGGCGTTTCATGATACAGATGGACAATGACCCAAAACATACAGCCAAAGCAATCCAGGAGCAAAGCAAAGAAGTGGAAAATTCTTGAATGGCCAAGTCAGTCACCTGATCTTAACCCAATTGAGCAGGCATTTCACTTGTTGAAGACTAAACTTCAGACAGAAAATCCCACAAACAAACAGCAACTGAAAGCCGCTGCAGTAAAGGCCTGGCAGAGCATTAAAAAGGAGGAAACCCAGCATCTGGTGATGTCCATGAGTTCAAGACTTCAGGCTGTCATCGCCAGCAAAGGGTTTTCAACCAAGTATTAGAAATGAACATTTTATTTCCAGTTATTTAATTTGTCCAATTACTTTTGAGCCCCTGAAATGAAGGGATTGTGTTAAAAAAATGCTTTAGTTGTTTCACATTTTTATGCAATCGTTTTGTTCACCCTACTGAATTAAAGCTGAAAGTCTGCACTTCAACTGCATCTGAGTTGTTTCATTTAAAATTCATTGTGGTAATGTACAGAACCAAAATCAGAAAAAAGTTGACTCTGTACAAATATTTATGGACCTAACTATATATAAATATATATATATATATATATATATATATATATATATATATAATATGTGTGTGTGTGTGAGTGTGTGTATATTGTGGTAGTTCAGCCAGACACAAGCAGGCAGACACAGAATGTCCTGAAAACACACATGTTTTATATATGTCCAGCACACAACACAGTGCTCATGCACCAAACACCTTTTTCTTGTCCTTTTCTCTCCCTTCCGGACTTCTCCTGCCGCCTTTTCACCTCTCTTCCCAAGCATTGCCTTCTTCCTCTCGACTCCAGCTCGTCTTCTCGAGGGAGGCGGTCTCTTTTATAATCACCTGGATGTGCTCCGGGTGTCCCTGGAATTCCTTCCACCAGCACTTCCAGGTGTGGCAGAAGTGCTGACGTCCAGGGCTCCACAATCCTCCAGGCACCTCCCTGTGGTGGCCACAGGCCCCAGTAGGGTTGAGTGTCCATGCTCAGTTCCCGTGGCCCCCATACAGACCAGGGCGGCTGCCTTCTTGTGGACCAGGGGAGGTATAATCCCTCTCCTGGTCCTTCTAGACGTCCCGGTTGGGCATGGTTCTTGGCCGTCCGCCACAATATATATATATAATATATATATATATATATATATATATATTTATATATATGGTGAAATGGACGCTGTATAGAGACTGACACTGTGGCACGTGTAAAAACACAAAGGACTTTTATTTTTCTTCAGCTGGAGGGCACGTCTTCCCCGTGAACCCTCCAGCCACAACACAGTCCCACAGTCCCAAGCACAGTAATACCAACACAAGTAACAACCCTTCTTCTGGCACCACCACTCCTCCCAGGCAACCTTGTCCTCTTCCTTCCAATTCTGGCCCTGAGTGGTGGTTGCCGGTCCTTTTAATAGCCCACCTGGAAGTGCTCCAGGTGCTTGATCACCTGGTCCTGATTGCACTTCCAGGTGGGGCTATAAAGTTGTCCAAGCTGGCACCGGGATTCATGCAACACCCCGTGGCGGCCACCCCAGATCCCCACAGGGTTGTGGAAAACTCCATCTCCCATGGAACCCTGTGGGAAACTGAGGCACCATCGTCAGCCAGGGAGGCTGCCACCAAGCGTCCCGGGGGAGGTACTGAGGAGCCAATGGCTGCTCCCCTGGAACATAAGTAGAAGGAGCTGGGCATGGGACCCAGTCACCCAACACAATATATATATATTGTGGAACGAGCCCAAGACACAGACAGGAGGACATGTTTCAAACACCACCAAACGTTTATTTACAGTTTCTATTTACAATTAAAGTGCACACACAAACCCCCAAAGTCCAGGCCAACGTCACACTATGCCTCACTCTTCAGGCCGCCTCCTTCTCTTCCCTCCAGACCTTGTCTTTCTCCTCACCCGACTCCAGCCTCCTTGTGAAGGGAGGCGGCCCCTTTAATGAGCACCCAGATGTGCTCCAGGTGTGTTCTGGCAATCTCCCACCGACACACCCCAGTGTGGCAGAAGTGCCGGCTGCGTGCCCGGAAGCACTCCCGGTGTCCCCACTCGTCTTCCCCCCAGCACTTCCTGGTGTGACGGAAGTGCTGGGGTCCAGGGTTCTCCAGGCATGGGGGCGCCCCCTGGCGGTGACCACGGGCCCCTACAGGGTTGAGCTTCCCAGATCTGTACCCGTGGCCCCCAAAAGAACCAGGGCAGTCGCCCCCTCGTGGTCTGGAGGAGGCGTGAGCCCTCCTCCGGTCTTCCTGGGTGTCAGCCGTGTGCAAAAAAAAAAAAAAAATATATATATATATATATACTAATAAAAGGCAAAGCCCTCACTGACTGACTGACTGACTCACTCACTCATCACTAATTCTCCAACTTCCCGTGTAGGTAGAAGGCTGAAATTTGGCAGGCTCATTCCTTACAGCTTACTTACAAAAGTTAGGCAGGTTTCATTTCGAAATTATACACGCAATGGTCATAACTGGAACCTCTTTTTTGTCCATATACTGTAATGGAAGGCAGCAAGATGGCCGTAGGAGACGGAGTTGCGTGTCGCGTCATCACGCCTCCCACGTAATCACGTGAACTGACTGTGAACTCAGTACGTAGAAAAGAAGGAGGAGCCCCAAAGAGCGCTGAAGAAAACACCCCAAAGAGCGCTGAAGAAAACATTCATTACACAATTGACAAGGCAGCGAAACAATAAGAAGCGAGTGAGTGACGCATACAAGCATCTTCATAAGACACAAGGTATAAAAAAGCACGGTGTAAACAGTAAGTCTAAATTAAGTTTATAGAAACGCTCCCGCTGCCGTTTGCTATACCATATTCGCAAGATACAAGTTTAATGAGAAGACACGAGGTATAAAAAAGCACGGTGTAAACCGTAACCTTAAATTAACTTTATAGAAACGCTCTCGCTGCCGTTTGCTATACCATATTCGCGAGATACAAGTTTAATGAGAAGACACGAGGTATAAACGAGAGTTTGGATCACTTTGTAACAGAGTTAAAATTGCTATAGCGAGAAACTTTTAACTGCCGGGTCTTAGCTAACATTAAATAAACCCGTGGACATCGCAACATCACACAAGAGAGCGGCTCATGTGAAGTGACTGAACGCAGCAGGAGTGATCACTTCGATGAATCAAACCTGTTCAAAAAACACATTACACAATTGATAAGGTAGGAAAAGAATATGAAACAAAGCACGGTATAAACCGTAAGTTTAAATTAAGTTTATAGAAACGCTGCTGTTTGCAATACCATATTCACCCCTGCGAAGCGCGGGGATTTTGCTATATATATTAAACTATTTCAACCATTCTATGATCTGCTTCTCGCAACTGAAAGAGGGCACCGTGGCAGAAGTTAGCTGACTTGCTCACCAACCACAAGCGTTACCTGGTAGGTAACCACCCATACAATCAGATTGTGAATCAGACTACGAATGCCTGCAATGTAATTACCCCGATCTACATGCTGTCAAATGAACGAACCACACGCCGTGGCACAACGTTAGGGGCTTCGCCTCTAGCGCTGACGTCCGAAGTTCGATTCCCGTAAGGGAGTGCAGTGAGTGTGTACGCCTGATGAGCCCACAATTACGGCGAAACACGTGTTGCATACTATGCATCTTCAAAGCACGGTGTAAACCGTAAGTTTAAATTGAGTTTATAGAAACGCTCCCGCTGCCGTTTGCAATACCATATTAGATGACTTTGTAACAGAGTTAAAATTGCTGGAGCGATAAATTTTTAACTGCCGGGTCATGTCGCGTGTTCTTGGGTAGGTACACCAAAAAATGTATACATTTATGCATATAATGGGCAAACAAAAAATGTACTATACCTGAAAGCACTACAGTAGTACTCAATGTATCTTTACTTCTTAAATGTTAATGTTTTACTGTTTAATAATTTATACGCTTCTTATATGTTGTTCAGATTTTTTTATCAAAATACCAGGAACAGCGCACTGCACGATAACGTGGAGTGAATACACTTGACATGAGCATTCATGTTATTTATCCTCTTTCTCTGTACGTTTACCATTCGTTTGCTCAAAGGTTGATGCGCTTGCTGCTTAATGAGCAGCTCTTCACCCTAGCGTCCCGCTGCTTCTCTTTTTTCGTCGGCATCTTTCCCCGTTAAAACTGATTTTTTTTAAAACTTGCACTTGGCACTTAAGTCTTCAATCTGCCTCAAGAATGATTAGCGAAGGTGGTAGAGAATGAAAACGGCAGCCGTACGCATCCGCCACAGACGCACTGGTGCGCGCAGTTGTGAGTTGATTCTACAATAAAATAAAATAAAGATAAAAAGAGTAATAACTTGCAGCACCGCTATTCAATTACACTTACCTAACGCCTCTCCTAAGGGGAAATACTGTGGGATCTGGGCATCCGTCAAATCACCAATCACAGGCCCGATTAGAAAGCGGGAAGCTGTGATTTGTTGTCTCCCTCCCATGTAACAATCACAGCCCGTGTTGCAACGCACTATGTATGTATGTGTATATATGTGTATGTGTGTGTATATGTATGTGTGTATATATAAGTTGATATGTGTGGGAAAGCGAATAGTAGACGTGACGTAGTATATGTGTACCAAATTTCAAGTCAATAGGTGAAACGGTTTGCGAGCTACAGCTGATTTAAAATCCTGGACAGACAAACGAATAGCCACGGTAGCGTATTATAGAAGAAGATTTTACTGTTTAATAATTTATATTTATATGCAATGTGCTTCTTATATATTACTTCATATTCTCATATGATAATGATGTTAACGTTGTTTATATTGATTTCTATGTTATTGTAAGTTCTCTTTATTTGTGGAAAAATAAATTTGGCAATTAACAAACTTATTTTATACATACTACATTTTATTTTTTTCTCTTGCACTCAGTGAGCGAATCCACTGGGTAATCAGCTATATATAGATAGATAGATAGATAGATAGATAGATAGATAGATAGATAGATAGATAGATAGATAGATAGATAGATAGATAGATAGATAGATGTGTATGTATGTAGATATGTATATATATGTGTATATATATATATGTAAATATGTATATCTATATATATAAAAATGGAATGGGTGGGTCGTCGGGTGGGCCTTTTTTTCATTCCGTCGTTTTTTCGACGTTTTGAAAATGTAGAATGATTATTTGATTTTTTTGTTTTTATTTGATCGTGTCTATGTAGCCGCCGTCGTAATAAAGTATCGCTAAAATCGTCATTTATCGTAATTTATTTTTGACGTATAACGTCACCGTCGTCGAGGTCAGTGATACCAGTGCAAAAAATCTGTTTACGGTTGAAAGACACGCCCTACTCACTGGACAGTTAAAAACACCAATCAAACTAACGATGACATCAAGTATTACCCAATCAAAAGTAGGAAAGGAGGCATCTTCATAAAATGCGTGTGGGATGATTTGCATGAGACGCTGCTTTAAAAAAAAAATGATAAAAAAAATACGGGATAAATCCCGTCCAGTATTGATTCAAAACGGGACGCGCAATTTCATTCTCAAACGCGGCACGATTCCGTATTTTAAAGAACGGGTGGCAACCCTACAGTGCCAGGTAACCACCCATACAATCACATTGTGATTCAGACTAGGAATGCAATGAATGTAATTACCCCGATCTACATACAAGGCGAAAGTCTTGCAACATTCAAAGATGATGGTTTGGGATAAGTACACCATACAACATAAAAGAGCTTATGAAGCCTTGAACCGAAAAAAGCAACATCTCAGAGATCGTAAAAAAAAAAATAGGAGCTAATGTCGTTTTACTCGCTGTAGATTTTAGTCAAACATTACCAGTTATTTCACGAGGGAGACCAGCACATCAACTCAACGCGTGTTTAAAATCCATGCTTCTCCCACGCTCGGTTATATGTCGCGTGTTCTCGGGTAGGTGCACCAAAAAATGTATACATTTAAGCATGTAATGGGCAAACAAAAAATGAGGTATACCCGAAGGCACAGCAGTAGTACTTAATGTAACTTTACTTCTTAAATGTTAATGTTTTACTGTTTAATAATTTATACGCTTCTTATATGTTGTTCAAATTCTTTTATCAAAATACCACTGACAGCGCAATGCACGATAACATGGAGTGAATACACCATACGCATCCGCCCACGGCTGCCCTGCTGTGCGCAGATAGGACTTGATTGTACAATAAAATAAAATAAAGATAAAAAGACTAAAACAATCATCACCCATAAAGCGGATAGTAGACGTGACGTACTATATGTGTACCACATTTCAAGTGTATAGGTGCAACAGTTTGCGAGCTACAGGTCATTTAAAATCCTGGACAGACACACAAATTGCCACGGTAGCAAATTACAGAAGAAGATTTTACTGTTTAATAATTTATATTTATATGAAATGTGCTTCTTATATATTACTTCATATTCTCATATGATAATGATGTTAATGTTTATATTGATTTCTGTGTTATTAAAACTGCATGTATGTGTGTATATGTATATATATATATATATATATATACTAGCAAAATACCCGCGCTTCACAGCGGAGAAGTAGTGTGTTAAAGAGGTTATGAAAAAAAAAGGAAACATTTTAAAAATAACGTAACATGATTGTCAATGAAAGCCCGTTTCACTCAGTAAGTCTTATGTGTGTGTTTATGTATGTGTGTGTATATATATGTACATGTGTATATGTAGATATGTATATATATGTATATGTATATAAATGTTTATGTGTGTGTGTATATTATATATATAATATATATATATATATATATATATATATATATATATATATATATATAAAACACAGCAACAGTTATAACAATGACAACACAATTACATTGACAATCATGTTACGTTATTTTTAAAATGTTTCCTTTTTTTTCATAACCTCTTTAACACACTACTTCTCCGCTGCGAAGCGCGGGTATTTTGCTATATATATATATGAGCTGTATATACCCGGCGTTGCCCGGGGCAGAAGTAACCTAATCGGTCAAACACTTACATATATACCAAAGTAAACCTAATCGGTCAAACAGTTACATATATAAAAAAAGCGAACCTAATCGGATAAACAGCTTCATATATACAGAAGCGAACCTAATCGGACAAACAGCTAATCTATATACATAAGCAAACCTAATTGGTCAAACAGTTACATAAATACAAAAGCAAACCTAATCGATGAAACAGCTTCATATATACAGAAACGAACCTAATTGGTCAAACAGTTATGCATGTGCAGAATAATTTTACAAACATTATGCGTGTTAACAATCATTAAAAAGAAAAGATTGAGGAACTCTTCTTCTATATGTAATGAAGCTGGATGAAGCTGACTTGACGAAGACGTAGGTGGCATAGATTGGTTTTTCTAAAACAGAAGAAAAAAATGAGTATCTATTATTATTTTAAATTTGAATGAAAATGAGAACCTTGATTAGAGATAGATTATCCGTATTAAAATATGTGCATGAATAAACTTTTGCTAACTCTCTAGCAAAAGTTTATTCATACAAATTGGCATGGGATGGCTTTGTGAAAAAGTAAAAATTACATAAAAATAAATTGAGAATGCGTACTTCGATTTGACTGAGATTATCTGTAATGATGAAAAAAAAGTTTAGTATGTTTTTTTTTCCATACGGGAAGGATGTAAAACCTTACATAGGCACCCTTCAGCCCGTACTGAAGGGTACTGTCACATTCTTACTGACTAAAAAACACCCTTTTTATTCCACAGCTACCCCAAAAACCACTATTAGGCATTACTTTGGGGTGGCAGTAGTTTAGTTATGAAACAGCTGGGTCCTGAAAAAAATCTGTCTTATTAGTGGCTTCATCACATATAGAAGAACAGTTCCTCAATCTTTTCTTTTTAATGATTGTTAATCATTCTGCACATGCATAACTGTTTGACCAATTAGGTTCGCTTCTGTATATATGAAGCTGTTTGACCGATTAGGTTTACTTTGGTATATATGTAAGTGTTTGACCGATTACGTTACTTCTACCCCGGGCAACGGCGGGTATATACAGCTCGTGTATATATATATGTGTCTGTATGTGTATATATATATATATATATATATATATATATATATATATATATATATATATATATATGTATGTGTGTGTATATATATATGTATCTGTGTGTGTATGTATATATATATATATATATATATATATATATATATATATATATATATATATATATATATATATATATATGTATATGTGTATGTATGTGTGTATGAATATGTATGTATGTATGTGTGTATATGTAGATATGTGTATATGTAGATATGTATATACAGTGATCCCTCGCTATATCGCGCTTCGCCTTTCGCGGCTTCACTCCATCGCGGATTTTATATGTAAGCATATTTAAATATATATCGCGGATTTTTCGCTGCTTCGCGGGTTTCTGCGGACAATGGGTCTTTTAATTTCTGGCACATGCTTCCTCAGTTGGTTTGCCCAGTTGATTTCATACAAGGGACGCTATTGGCAGATGGCTGAGAAGCTACCCAACTTACTTTCTCTCTCTCTCTCTTGCGCTGACGTAGGGGTGTGTGAGCAGGGGGGCTGTGTGCAGCTGCTTCCTGAAGGACATGCTGCACAGTGCTTCGCATACTTAAAAGCTCAAAGGGCATGTATTGATTTTTGACTTTGTTTTTCTGTGGCTCTCTCTGTCTCTTCCTGCTCCTGACAGAGGGGGTGTGAGCTGCCGTCTTCAACAGCTTTGTACCGGCGGTGCTTCGCATACTTAAAAGCCCTATTGATTTTTTTTTTTGACTGCTTGCTTTGCACTCCTTTGAAAAGGAAGATATGTTTGCATTCTTTTAATTGTGAGACAGAACTGTCATCTCTGTCTTGTCATGGAGCACAGTTTAAACTTTTGAAAAAGAGACAAATGTTTGTTTGCAGTGTTTGAATAAAGTTCCTGTCTCTCTACAACCTCCTGTGTTTCTGCGCAAATCTGTGACCCAAGCATGACAATATAAAAATAACCATATAAACATATGGTTTCTACTTCGCGGATTTTCCTATTTCGCGGGTGGCTCTGGAACGCAACCCCCGCGATGGAGGAGGGATTACTGTATATATATGTATATATGTTTATGTATATATATGTTTACATAACCTCTTTAACACACTACTTGTCCGCTGCAAAGCGCGGGTATTTTGCTAGTGTATATATATATATATATATATATATATATATATATATATATATATTGGCAGGTGGCCGGGTGTGGTCATCAGCCACCTGCCTATTTAAGGGGCCGCCACCTTGCAATCAAGGCTGGAGTCGGGTGAGGAGTTGGACGAGGTCGGAGAGGAGGCGGCGAGGAGAGGCCTGACGTGTGTGTGAAAAAGAGAGAAGAAAGAGAAAGAGAGGTGGCTTACTGAAGCCTGGACTTTGGGAGACTGTCGGGGTTTGTTGGTGGCGGTGCACTTAGGACTTGTATTATAATAGACTGTAAATAAACATGTGGTGATGGCTGAAAACGTGTCTGCCTGTGTGTGTCCGGGCCGTACTATTTCACAGTGGCGTAGCCGGCAGGATGCTCCACCTGGGTCAAGGTGGGGACCTGTATTGGAAAAAATATCTGTGAAAGGCCCGGCACAACAGGGGAACTCACCCACGTGCCGCAGGGGCGGCATGCACCCAATCCCGCAGCTACAGAGTGTGTGGCGGACCATTGGCGGTCCGCCGTTCGACTTTGTGTTTCAGGGGCGGCTCAAGAACGCGGCAAAAAGAGCTGCTGGGAAGGAGAAGCTGCACGTACAACAGCCGCAGCAGCCCAGCCCAGAGTCTCGTCCCCGTGTGTTGAAGGAGGACGAGATGGCCGCCGACCAGAAGTCCTTCCTTGCGACAGGCATGGGGTTGGATAACGTGTCCTGTGTGCCCGCCAGCGATTGGATGGAGGCGGGACCAGGGAATGTCCATCCCGTGCCAGCCAGAAACCCGAATGGGCCGGAGGAAAGGGCCCATAGGAAGCAGTCGGCGAGTGGCGCTGATCGACAGGTAAGCACACCGTCGACTGACTTTCTCTCCTTGGCAGTGATCCTGCAGCAGCTGGAGAAATGCCTTCTGCTGGTCGGATTGCCACCACCCGAGCGATGTGCCCTCCGGGCGGAGACGCAAGGATCAGAAGGGACGGCGGGCGCACCAGCACAAGCGCCGCTGGCGAGAGAGGAACGGCGCGGCGCTGGACCTTCTGACCAGGGGAGCACAGTGGGGACGGTGAGTAGGACCGCCCCCGTAAAGCTACGGACGCCGGCGGGGCAGGGTCTGTCCTTTTACAATAGACAGGCTCGAACTGCCGCGGCGTCCCAAAGTAAGAGGAGGAGTCGGAGAAAGAAAGCTGGCTCCTCCAATATGGGAGGACGTGTTGATGGGTGCACACGTCCCACGAAGGGCCGCCCACTGCCGAGGCAGAGGGAGAAACCGCAGGCTGAGAGGCTGAAAATGAGTGTGCTCCAGTTGTCAGTCCCGTGGCAGGGATCATGGAGATCTCGGATGGGGAGGCTGAGGAAAAGAGCATTGGGGGTGCCGGGCGGAGCGGAGAGCGTTGGCCCAAACACAGAGGAAGCGCGCAGAGGCGCCCTTGTTTTTCCTTTTATTCTTTAGGACCGGGCCCTGGGCTGATATGTATCGACCTGCCGGCGAGGAAAATCTGTCCTCGCGGGACGGGCCGCTGGCCCCGTGGGGTCTCAGCGTGCGGGGGAGTATTGTGGCAGGTGGCCGGGTGTGGTCATCAGCCGCCTGCCTATTTAAGGGGCTGCCGCCCTGCAATCAAGGCTGAAGTCGGGTAAGGAGTTGGACGAGGTCGGAGAGGAGGCGGCGAGAAGAGGCTTGACGTGTGTGTGAAAGAGAGAGAAGAAAGAGAAAGAGAGGTGGCTTACTGAAGCCTGGACTTTGGGAGACTGTGGGGGTTTGTTGGTGGCGGTGCGCTTAGGACTTGTATTATCATAGACTGTAAATAAACGTGGGGTGATGGCTGAAAACGTGTCTGCCTGTGTGTGTCCGGGCCGTACTATTTCACAATATATACAGTATATATATATTTAAAATAAGGAATGGGAGTCCGTGCTACAAAGATTTTCTTGAAACCACAGTACAATACTCTCTACTACACAGCAAATATACAAATGATATGCTAACTTGCTAATTCTTCTTACAGAAAGGCTTGTGCATACATATCCAAGTCCATTATAGCTGTTTATGTGTCCTAGTTAAACCTATTTGAAAAGGTTCTATATTTCACAGATAAATTATAGAAACACTAGGGAAATTCCCTCAACGTCCACTTAAGTGAGCCTCTAAGACTAGGTCACATATCTCTGTGGTTTTCATGGATATTCAATATCTTTATGTGTATTGGTTCATTCTGATCTTTAGCTGTGGGTTAGTCTAGGCAAAAACAGAATAAACATACTGTACAGTGCTTATAAACTAGTGAGCAACATTGAAAGAAGCCCATGTCTAAAGGATCACCTCTACTCCAACATAAACACATAACAGAATTTCATTTTTTTCAGATTATTCTTATTATTTTTACAATCCTTCTTAAGATAGTGATGATTGTTTTTCAAAGTCAGAAAATGTGTTTTAGTCCAACTAAAGTAGGCCATTCCAGGAAGGGTGCATATGGAAAAGACTGTGTCGAATAGGCTTTCCCTAAGAAACAGCATGCTAAAATTAGTTTGACACTGTACCTCTTGCCTCTCAAAATAGTAATATCCACAATGAAAACATATAAACTTTTAATAAGCAATGCAGTTATTTCCTTTATCCTTTTATAGGCTTATCTGTGTGCATCCTGTGCTCACAAAATCCTCTTTGGTAAACTGGTACAGGTTTTTATTCATATGAAAAAATACCTTGCACACCTCTCAAGAGACACGTCCAGGAGCAATCTGAAATACATGCCTAAACTACTTTAACTGACTTCTCTTGATTAAGAAAAGCAATTGTTCCACTGCATGGTTCCTACTGTATTGTTACTCTACTTAACTTGTCATGGAGAGTTACCCTAGCAATCCTGCACAGGAACTTAAATTCATCTGATCGACCTCACAATCTCATTCTTTCCATCACTATACTGTATATTAACACCTTTAGTTACAAACATAGTTACTGCAACATTATTGCAGTCTGGTACAATGTTCTTAAAAATGTTATGCTGGCCAGTCACAAACTGACCTTGTGCTCACATGTGACTAATGTACTTGAACTCCTATAATTGGAGCAGCTGCTCACCTGTTACCAACACAAAATAAGCGACCCTTTACCTGATTAGGACCTCAGATTTTGAAACATTAACGTCCATTTCAACCGCATTGCACTTAGTGGGAAAATGTTCAATGGGCACTGGCTGGAGAATAGACTACAACGTAGCCAAGGAGACAGCATTTTCTGAAAAAAGCAGACACACAACCTTTAGGTTCTCATCCTGAATACTCACCACACTTTAGTTCTAACTTCATATACTGTATTCTCCATAAACATCATGAAGAGTAGAGGACAGGTGACAAGACATAGCCTTGACAGACTTAAAGAATAAGTTCAGTGATTTTCAAGTCAAAGTTATTTATTCGCAAACTTATATATGCATTTTCCACAAGAAATTGTGTTCTAAAGTTAAGCACTTTCTACAAATTTTAAAAAATATATTGCCTGCACTGACATTTTATATTCAAGGCTGTGAGGCACAGAGGAAAAGATTAAGATCTTACCAAATACATTAATTTTTCAAGTCAAGACAGTTGTCGAGTATTGATCCACAACTTCCATGTTTGTGACAACAAAAGGTACCTGGTAATAATCATTTTATTGTATATTCTGAGTACTGCTTATCTTGTGCTAAGGATATGTTTTCCATTCACCAATGCAAGTTCTCACAGAAATACGGAAGCAAATCAAAACAAAAACAACTGTGTGGCATGAAAAGATTATTGTGATATGGTCTTTCGAGAGGAAAACACCCTGGGGGTGCTGTGTTATCATGCATGGCTGGTCTTCTTTTAAAGTGTCTGAATCTCATAATATTGGTATTTTTGTAACAAAAACTGCATGTATAAACTATTTTACAATGTGTGTGAAATTGCAAGAAGCAGATCAATACAGTCTTGGCATGAAAAATGGACATATTTCGTACATTTTTATGCTTTTCTCTTGTGCCCCATAGCCTCCAATGTAAAGTGCCAGTGCAGACAAGATACTTTTTAAAATTTATAATAAGCACTTAACTTTAGAACACAATTTTGTGGGGCAAATGCATATCTAGTATGTTTGTGAAGAAATAACTTTGACTTGACAAATACCAAACGTATGCTTTAACATTCCCCAAATCTTCTTCTTTTGGCTGCTCCCATTTGGGGTTGCCACAGCAGATAATCTTTTTACATACCGTATCTTCCTGTCCTCTGCATCTTACTCTGCTACAGGACTTTAACATTCTCCAAATAATAGACAATATTTAAACACAAGTTGCCACAACAGATTATCTTTTTACATATCTTCCTATCCACTGCATCTTGCTCTGCTACAGAACTATAACATTCTCCAAATAATAGCCAATATTTAAACACAACTCTCAGACATGTTTCAATAGAGATTTTAATCACTGCAGCGACCTCAGCTGTAGAAATGGACATAACACAAATCAATGTTTCCGCACTGCTTTCAAAGATAAAGGCAGATCCACCAAATTTAAGAGTTCTTCAAACTCTTTCAACCTCTCAGCTTTTTAAAGTTGAGCCCAACTGGGTCACATAGCTAATTCTGACACTAGGCACTCATCAGTGAACATCACTCTTAAGCTTGGCTCCCGGAGTAGGTAATGTTATCACTTTTCCAGGTGTGGATTTAACTGCAACACTGAGGAGGGTCAATTAGGAATTGATCTTAATCCAAACTCTACTGGTGTTAATGAAGAACCATGACTAAATAACAAATTAGTAAGACATACCGTATAACATCTTATTCAAAGCAGGTGAGGCACCAATTTCACTATGCATCAAGAGAGCAGAGAAAGAATATTACTTCATATATTAATAATGTATTCCTAAATTAGACCCCTACTATAAATGTTTATTTAGCTCTGGAATATAAAAAAATCTTTCAGTAGTGTCTCTGTACAAATATCCAACATAAACAGAGTTATGGACTTTTTATTTAAAGGAAAGACCTTTCCTTATAAATTATCATGTACTTTAAAATTTTACCCTAATGAAAAATGAAATGAGAATTAGTAGTATCTGTTGTAATAGTACTATTATGTGTAAAAAAGTACAGAGAAATTCTTACTTACTTGACTCAGGTCTCATGAAAAACACAAATGCATTAAAGTACATATTGAATAGATTCACTGTCCTCAAGCCTGCTCTTGATTTAAATGTACGTATTACATGATCTCCTGTATTAATTGTATTTATTTACAGAATTGGGTCATTACAAGAGATGCTTACAAATCAGGTGTTTGTATTAAATATTGAAACATTTCTCAAATAACTGCAGAATAAAAGTAAAATGTATAGTGATCAGTGTCTGTCAGCAACGATGGTAATTAAAACTACAAGGTATTAGGTAACCCATTTGTTCTCTTCCATTTCAGCAAGATCTGTTTCAGTCATCCAAGTGTGTAGTTATTGTAGTTCACATACTGGTGCATTCTGTGTAATGATGGTAATCTATATGTGCATCCAGATTTGGTCCAAACCTTTACCTGATGCTCACTATGACACTGAACTGGATAAACAAGATATAAAATGGATGAAAGGATGACATTAACCATGAGAGTTTAAAAAAAAATATGTTACCAAACCGGAAGCTAGCTGAGGGGAGGTGGATCCAATTATGCTCGGTTATACCTGGCCAGTGCAAAGTGAAGTG
Source organism: Erpetoichthys calabaricus (assembly GCF_900747795.2). Taxonomy (NCBI): domain Eukaryota; kingdom Metazoa; phylum Chordata; class Cladistia; order Polypteriformes; family Polypteridae; genus Erpetoichthys; species Erpetoichthys calabaricus. The sequence goes on along the minus strand of NC_041400.2, from coordinate 31,834,668 downwards.
CAGTAATTTGAGTATAGTTACTGTATACTGTGGTGGGTTGGCACCCTGCCCGGGATTGGTTCCCCGCCTTGTGCCCTGTGTTGGTTGGGATTGGCTCCAGCAGACCCCCGTGACCCTGTGTTCGGATTCAGCGGGTTGGAAAATGGATGGATGGATGGGTTACTGTATATGTGGTGCGATAATTTGAAGAATTACACAAATGATTATAGGGCACTGTGTTTCTTATCTAAGAGGTGCGGGCTCTTAGCTGCAGACCAACACATTACGTCTATTATTAAGGTGTTATTTTGCTACATTTTTTCTAAGCCAAATATTTTTCTTTCTTTTTGTCCTAGTTATATTTTATGGATGCACTGAATTATGAAAAATTAAGTTTTACTTTCATTTTGTATAGTTACTTTTTTTTAAAGTTATCATACGCTGCATTCCTTTAAGCATGAATTGGGAATGACATTACACCTGAGTTTACTGTATTCCAGTAAAACATTCGGAAAACCAATATGGCCGCCTCCAGGAAAACCTTTGTTGTGCTTGTTTTTTTGGAATAAATACCAGTTGATAACAACACATTACACAATATTTTATACATCCAAACATCATAGTAACATGTCCACAGATGGAAGTTGGACAGTACTTTGGTGTACGACTGATACAATTAGACACATATAAACAATATAATACTATAGGTTTTACTAAAGTTTGCGGTGTATGTTGCTACTTTGGATGGATGCCATAATCTAATGTCACACAAACTCGAACTTGACAGACCTAGCCCAAGTTTATGAATATGAAATCCAACTTGGTGCTCCAGTTGAAAATTCTGAGTAAGAACATGGAAATTGTAACTTCCCAGTTTGAATGGAATGCAGCAATAGTTTATCATTTTGTCATGAAAATTCCCAAAAACACCATTTTATTTCTTCATAAACAATGATATTTGAATTACTGTTGTTATGATGTAACATCTTGTTGTTAAACACTGTAACCCAATATTTTAGATATTCTCAACACAAATTTATGAATAGCTAGCTTAAAGAAGACTTAGGCTTTAGGGTCTTTTTGTGCATATTTTCTGACTATGAGTTCAGTTAACATTTGGGTTCGGGGCTTTAATTTTCTGATTTGGGAGGCTTGGACCCCAGCCCATTTCTAAGATCTTTGTTTGACTATTCAGTATTTTGACTTATGCACTGTTTTTAGACCACATCTGCTGTCATTTCCAAAACAAATAACACATTGCATTTGTGTATTTTGGATTATTTTGTTTACCCTGTAGAATGTGTTTATAAGATTGTTTGACTATTTTGGAGTGAATTAGGAAAGTTTTATTTTATTCCCGTTTCATTTCTTTGTTGAGGCATTATATGACTGTGATTGTCACATCAATTACATCACATAAGTCAAATAATTTCCATCTCCTAGTCCATCAAAACATTTTCTCTGATTTTTTTTCTCTTGATAGAGAACAATGGGTCACAAAAATTATAAGCAAAACCAGAGTGCTCAACAAAGACCTCTGAGAAGATACTAAACCAGCGCTATAAGATCAGAATTTAAAGGAAAGTCAAATTAAAGAAAGCATCTGAGAAGGAAGACAACAGATGAATGATATTAAAGAAGCGCAAATGTGCACAAGAATCAAGAGGGCAGTTCCAAAAATGGAAGATGCCTTGTCCTTTAACTTTAAATAAAAATTAACAATAATATGAAGGCTACTGCAACACAGAACTGCTAATATTAAATAAAACAGACTAAAGTAAACAAATAATACATTTTCTCACCTATTTGCTAATTCACGTGTCATATTCAGCACTAGGAGAAAAAAGCCCATATGCCAGCAGCACTGCCCAAAAAGACAGGAACCAAACCAGCCCGTGCACACTCATGGCACACTCAGCACTCTCCCACACTCATTTAAACTGGGCCTATATGAGATGCCAAAATCAAGTAAAATATAGCAGGAACCACTAATAAGTAGCAGTAGATGGGTAGAGAACAGAGATTATGCCGTTTGACTTCTACACTTGGCTTAACTTTGACTCCTGCGTCATTTCAATTGAAAGCATTGCTGAATCATATTAACCATCAGAAGGCACTCTGGACAACAAATCCTGCTGATAATATGTAACCATAAGCAAGTCACTACACTTGCTGCACTCCAATTGGAAAAGCAAAAAAATAAACCAACTGTAACACAAATGTTATAAGTCACCTTGGATAAAGGCATCAGCCAAATGATAAGAATAAGAATAATCATCTTCATCATCATTGTATCAGTATGCTGCTTCTGGAGTATGTGAATTTCCCCTTGGGATTAATAAAGTATCTATCTATCTATCTATCTATCTATCTATCTATCTATCTATCTATCTATCTATCTATCTATCTATCTATCTATCTATCTATCTATCTATCATCTGAAGGATGCTGGGGAAACATAAAAATCCAGCAATGGGACAGTTAAATTTACAGTGATGGACTGGTGCCCTATCCAGGACAGTTTCCTGCCTTGTACTCAGTGCTGCAGGGACTGGCTATTGCCCCTAGCAACCCTGAACTGGATTAAGCAAGATTGAGAATATTATGCTATGTTTAAATAACATTAGATGCCACAATGGACCAGTAGATGGAGCAAGAGAACTTATTCTTCTGTCTTAAAGAATTGTTTAAATTAAACGTAATCATTTTTAATAAGTGCAATCCTTTTTGTGCATGAAAATGTCAAAAATAGATTGACCACGTCTTTTATTAACTGTATGCAGACAACAAATTATTTTCACTGAACTTCAGAATATACAAAATAATAATATATTGAAGTTTACTGAAAACTGGAGAATGCTTTAGAGCCATATTTGATAAATTAGTGTATGCAAGGCAATGTTAAAGCAAATAAAAAGGAATCACCTCAATAATCTGAGGGAAAGTTAGGAGTAATTTCTTAAATTAAGAAAATTGTTAAAATGTTAACTACTCCTAAGTGTAAAACCAGATATGCCTCACTCTGAGATTTCTGAGCTAGCCATCTAGGGTTGTTTTCCGACTCTCAGACAATTGATAAATACGGGTACAGGTCTGGATTTCAAACCAGGATGCTGAATCTTTTAGTCAGCAAAGCTAACCACTGCCCCAGTCTACTACCCTATGCTCTGGTTAATATATAAAAACACCTTAAAGATACACCTGAATATTTTATACCCTCCTTGACTGCCAAGAACAAAAACATGTTTTCTTTAGACCTCTTTTCCTCTAAGAAAGACTGTAAACATTTTTAGAAGATGACAGTGATTTAAACCTCCTACCTTGAACTAACAATCAAATTTTAGATTTTGGCTCAGGTAGTTCATCATTTATTTCAAATAACTTGAAATATGACAACATTCAAACACATGGTAAATCTCAGGATTCCAAAGAATTGAATTATTTTTTACACATCACTTTGATGGTTTGTTGAGTTAACTTAATAAATAATGTGGATTTAATTTAGCTGGGTTTCATATGTATGATGTATTTCAAAGATATCATTATAGGACAGTAGATTTACATGTAACCAATAAGCTTTAAAGTTTTGGATTAATAAAACAGAGAATGCATAAAAATGCATATCAAATACTTTGTTGGAAGAAAAATCAAGCCATCTTTTATCATTCACAAAAAACAGAAAAACAAAATCTGTCATTATTTAAATTTCTAAGCCCCATTGCTGGCTTAGAAAAATATTTTTTCCCAGCACCCTGTGGTGCTTTGCAAGGCCAGCATGACATCACGGAGCTGTAGCAGCCATGCGCAGAACTTTCATGCATGTATTTTCATTTGAGGGGTACATTATTTAACCATAATGAGAGTGTTATGAGTACTGCCACTGGGCATATAACACTGATCCCTGTTGTCCAAAAGTGTCAAATGACTAATTATGCATGCAAATTAACCATGTGCTCAGCTACATCTCAAAACAAGCCTTAAAGAAGCCCTCCCTTTCCATGAGGAAAAAAAACATGCGGACCTGTGAAATAATAATAATAACAAAATATTTATTACTGCTTACAAGGCATTTCTATCTACTTAATAGAAGAAATAAGTGCAAAGCATCTGTATTGAGATCAGAAACAAAAAACACATTTGTACAGCACCCGGAACTTCAAACTTCTTTGTATAACTAATATGTTTCCCAAGATTGGAACTCTGTAAGCACAATGGTATGTTTACTTATTGTATTTTCTTGTTTTGTGGTTATCGTTCCATTTGCATCTTTGTTGTTTGAAGCAGGGTGGTGCAGTGTTTAGCACTGTTGCCTCACAGCTCAGATCACATTTTTGGTCACAGTAATCAGTCCTACATAGGTGGCAAAAGCTTCCCTAGTGATTAGGGGCACTTAAAACACCACTGCTCCATTATAAACCATTCAAAACTAGTGCAGCTCCCCCTTCCCCATTGACTTCAACACATTTCACAAACTTATGATATGTGATTCTGCCGAACTCATTAGAAAGCAAATTCCCCACGGTTGGCTCATCACTAGTTGTAAGTGAATGACTGTCCTGGAAAGACAATTGTGAGGATGTTCCAGACACTCAACAGAAATTTGACAAAATCTGATTGATCTAATAAATAAAATGGCAAGGAGGTGACACCACAGCAAAAGAAACTCTGTCATCCATACAGCATGAACTGAGCAACTTTAAGAAGCATTTTCATCTTCTTTTACATACACACAACATTCTTGGCCAAGAAACCTCACCAAAAGTCAAAGACTGAAGGAAAAAACAGTAGACTAAAGGCAAAACAAATGTAGTAGGAGATGAAAAGGAAAAACAAAGGTCAAAGAGTGCCAAGGTCAAAATCCTGGAAGTCAAAAGAAAACCGATCACCAACACTCAAAACATAAACCAATAACCTTTTTCACAAAATACCAAGTGAAAAATCTCTTTGTAACACCTGCAATGCCATCTTAAATAGGTTCAGGGTGCTGACATACCCCAATGTCACTTCCAGTAGTCACAAGGTGGCAATGGGGATCATTGTCACACTAAATAATGCATAAAATGCCAAAGCTTGCAAATAAAAATCAAAGTCAAAATGGTGATGCATAAAAAACACAAAAATAACAAAATATAAACGCAACATAACAAACAATGATTATTAAATGACAAAGTACCACTGAATATCATAGAGAACACTATAAATCATAAGACCATCATCATAGCATAGCCAAATTTCTATTTCCTTTTATTTCCTTTTACATTCAAAAATGAAGCAGCTGTAGTTTGGGCAAGAAAGGAAGGTTCTAAAGTGGGCAGTACTTTCCAATTAGGTCAGCACCACAAACCTTCTTATTAAAATTAATTTGCAGTATAAGTCTTTGAGATGGGCACTGAAATGTAAGGCTGTCTTCCAGAGTGGAATGTCAAATAGATTTGATTTGTTTAGATTTTAACATGTGGACATATCAAGATAGGCGGCACGGTGGCGCAGTGGTAGCGCTGCTGCCTCGCAGTTAGGAGACCCAGGTTCGCTTCCCGGGTCCACCCTGCGTGGAGTTTGCATGTTCTCCCCGTGTCTGCGTGGGTTTCCTCCGGGCGCTCCGGTTTCCTCCCACAGTCCAAAGACATGCAGGTTAGGTGGATTGGTGATTCTAAATTGGCCCTAGTGTGGGTGTGTTTGTGTGTGTCCTGTGGTGGGTTGGCACCCTGCCCAGGATTGGTTCCCTGCCTTGTGCCCTGTGTTGGCTGGGATTGGCTCCAGCAGACCCCCGTGACCCTGTGTTCGGATTCAGCGGGTTGGAAAATGGATGGATGGATGGACATATCAAGATTTGATCTTCATGTAAACTAGATCTAAAGATAAAGGTGATATAACATTACAAACACAATGCTACACATTTTATAGTCCATTAGATAATTTAAATAAACATAAATGCAAATTTTGCATGTGGAAAAATTAAGTACACCCTGTTGCCTGTAGGGGCCACAACTAAGCTCCAAAACTCCTCCCAGATACAAATGCACCACAACAGTGTCAGTTCAGATAAAATGCTTTTAATTTAGACAATACCTTCATAAAGGGTTCTTTTGTTCAAAAATATAGCACAGCACATCTCTTTCATTTCCCTTTTCTTCCTTTTCATTTTCTAAAACCTTTACTGCTCCCAAACAAGCTTTGTCCTTCCTCTATACCCGACTCCAACTCCCTGGCATTGAATTGAGTGCACTCTTTTAACTCCTGACCCAGGAGTACTTCTGCTGCATAATCTGTTGCCTCAGGGAAACACAATGGCAGGATACAACAGTCCTTATATTGTCTCTATCTGAGAGATCCCCCTGGTAGTCCCCACAGTACCCAAAAGGGCAGGCCCAAGAGACCACAACTCCCAGGGTGCCTGCAGGCATCAATTAAGATGCTACCACCCAGTGTACGGGGGGAAAATTTACCCATAGCAGGCAGTCACCCACTGTGCTGACCTTTCCAGTTTCCAGGTCCATCCCGGGTGCTGCTCAGTGGCTGTTAGGATGCCAGCCTCAATGTACAGTGCTTCCGGAAAGTATTCACAGCGCATCACTTTTTCCACATTTTGTATGTTACAGCCTTATTCAAAAATGGGTTAAATTAATTTTTTCCTCAGAATTCTACACACAACACCCCATAATGACAACGTGAAAAAAGTTTACTTGAGGTTCTGCAAATTTATTAAAAATACAAAAATTGAGAAAGCACATGTACATAAGTATTCACAGCCTTTGCCATGAAGCTCAAAATTGAGCTCAGGTGCATCCCGTTTCCCCTGATCATCCTTGAGATGTTTCAGCAGCTTAATTGGAGTCCACCTGTGGTAAATTCAGTTGATTGGACATGATTTAGAAAGGCACACACCTGTCTATATAAGGTCTCACAGTTGACAGTTCATGCCAGAGCACAAACCAAGCATGAAGTCAAAGGAATTGTCTGTAGACCTCCGAGACAGGATTGTCTCAAGGCACAAATCTGGGGAAGGTTACAGAAACATTTCTGCTGCTTTGAAGGTCCCAATGAGCACAGTGGCCTCCATCATCTGTAAGTGGAATAAGTTCGAAACCACCAGGACTCTTCCTAGAGCTGGCCGGCCATCTAAACTGAGCAATTGGGGGAGAAGGGCCTTAGTCAGGGAGGTGACCAAGAACCTGATGGTCACTTTGTCAGAGCTCCAGAGGTCCTCTGTGGAGAGAGGAGAACCTTCCAGAAGGACAACCATCTCTGCAGCAATCTACCAATCAGGCCTGTATGGTAGAGTGGCCAGACGGAAGCCACTCCTTAGTAAAAGGCACATGGCAGCACGCCTGGAGTTTGCCAAAAGGCACCCGAAGGACTCTCAGACCATGAGAAAGAAAATTCTCTGGTCTGATGAGACAAAGATTGAACCCTTTGGTGTGAATGCCAGGCGTCACGTTTGGAGGAAACCGGGCACCGCTCATCACCAGGCCAATACCATCCCTACAGTGAAGCATGGTGGTGGCAGCATCATGCTGTGGGGATGTTTTTCAGCAGCAGGAACTGGGAGACTAGTCAGGATAAAGGGAAAGATGACTGCAGCAATGTACAGAGACATCCTGGATGAAAACCTGCTCCAGAGCGCTCTTGACCTCAGACTGGGGCGACGGTTCATCTTTCAGCAGGACAACGACCCTAAGCACACAGCCAAGATATCAAAGGAGTGGCTTCAGGACAACTCTGTGAATGTCCTTGAGTGGCCCAGCCAGAGCCCAGACTTGAACATCTCTGGAGAGATCTTAAAATGGCTGTGCACCGACGCTTTCCATCCAACCTGATGGAGCTTGAGAGGTGCTGCAAAAAGGAATGGGCAAAACTGTCCAAGGATAGGTGTGCCAAGCTTGTGGCATCATATTCAAAAAGACTTGAGGCTGTAATTGCTGCCAAAGGTGCATCGACAAAGTATTGAGCAAAGGCCGTGAATACTTATGTACATGTGATTTCTCAGTTTTTTTATTTTTAATAAATTTGCAAAAACCTCAAGTAAACTTTTTTCACGTTGTTATTATGGGGTGTTGTTTGTAGAATTCTGAGGAAAAAAATGAATTTAATCCCTTTTGGAATAAGGCTGTAACATAACAAAATGTGGAAAAAGTGATGCGCTGTGAATACTTTCCAGATGCACTGTAATTGCTATAAAAGCCTTCCACATCCAGGTCTTGGCATACGAAGATGTTGTCGCTCCCTCCCTGGCTTTCCATTATCAAGGCTTCCAAATTTGTCCCTAACAACCCCTACATTTATCACTACCTCAAAAGCCTAAAATTAGGATCTGATGCACCAAATTAGGTGCAAATGATAAGCAATCAGAGTGAATCCTCTTTGGATCAGTCTTATTTAAAACTCAGAAATTTAGTCTCCAGCTCTCTCTGTTGATGTCAAAGTATATGAGTCTATCATTGGAAAGAGGCTGCACAAATTAGATTTAAACAGGAGATGTACCAGGAAGAAACATTTGTTGTCTAGAAAGAATATCAGGGCAAGACTAAAGTTTGCTTATGAACACCTAAGCAAAGATTGGAACTTTTGGAACAAAGTACTCTGGACAGACAAGGCAAAGACAGAGTTATTTAACCATTGTACCAGAAGACATGTTTCGAGATAACCAAAAATATTTTACTTGAAGAACATCTGTAAAGCACAGTGGTATAAATGTTATGGTCTGGAACTGCTTTTCTGCATTAGGGCCTGGACAGGTCTCAATCATAGAATCCATTAGGAGTTTGTCATTGTAATAGAGGGTGTCTGAGGATCACGTCAGACCATCTGTCAGAAGCTTGAAGTTCAATCAAAAGTTGACCTTGCAGCATGACAGCAAGGCTAAACAGACCAGTAAATCCACCAAGAAATGGCTGAAAAAAAAGAGAAATGTAAAGTTTTGGAATGGCCAAGTCAAACCCTGAATCTGAATCTCATTGAGATGCTGGGGAATGGGGGGTGAGAAACAGGCTGCATATAAGACATCTGTCAAACATCACACTAAAAGAATTCTGCATGGAGGTGTGGGAAAACCTTTCTTCTAGTTGATGTCAGACAGACAGTTAAAGGAAATACCTACCTGAGGGGACAATAGCAGCTATTAAAGCCAAGGGAGGACTTACTTTTTCCACTGACAGTAATGGTATATCTGTTAATGTTTTAATAAATAAGTTATCACAAAGTCCAATTTGTATTATTTTTTATCAATTGCTTCTCCTTTATCTAAAGATACTATTTAAATGAAGATCAAACATTTATATGTCCACATATGTTAAAAAAGAAAGAAAAACATGTCATTTCGTACACTTCCTTATTCAGTCCACTGTACAAACTCTATCCCACTGTCCCTTATATGCTTTTGACACCTGAATTCAAACATTCATCTCCTAGAATAAGTATTGGAATCTTAGGAATGCTTTGTCAGTAATCTACTGTAAAAGAGTGAGTTCTGAAGAAAGAATACAATGTGAATGGGCAGCGAAGGCAGAGAATTACTGGAACGGGTCACAAAAACTTTAGTTTTATCAATCAAGCATGCTTTTTTAAACAAGATGATGGGACAGTCATGCCCTTTTATTTTATGTGGAACCCACATCCTGAACTGAGTTCACAATTTAAAGATTATGTCAGGCCACCAAGGAAAGACATAAACCTTTATATTTTTTTAATATTGGCCACAATTTCCTTTTTCAGCTCAATGATGGCCACTTTTTGGTACTCTCTACCTCAGTCTGAATTATTTCAGTCTCCACTTCTAAAGTTAACTGAACCTCCAAATCTTCTTAGTTTCATTAAAATACAGTATTCACATTCTTTAGCTGTTAATACTATTACTTTACAGTTCCAAAGTCAGGATTCAAATCTTGACACAGAGACAGGCTATGTGGACCCTACATATTCACTCTGTACCAATGTGGGCTTTCTCTGGCTACTCCATGTTCTTCCCACCTCCCAAACAGGCACAAAATAAGCTGAGGCCTTGAATAAGTGAGTGTGTCTATGGTTGGTTTCTGTCTTGGAACTGATGCAGTTAAGATAGGCTCTGGCCTCCTGCAAAGTTACACTGGGGAAAGCAAGTTTAAAAATAAATGAAGGAACTTTTTTGCTTTGACCACTCAATGTACTCTTTTGCTGGTTTTCAGTACTTCTTACATGTATTCACTTCTGCAGAGTCAAATTAAATCTCTAGCACGTCAATATTTGTTTATATAGAAAAACACTTGAAAGATTATACTGTAAATAAAAAATATAAAAGAAAGCTTGATTCATATTTTCGGTTGCGACCATTTGGAAAAGAGGCTGGGGTATACATGGATATATTGTTTGTTGTATTTGTTCTACTCTTTTTATACCCTTTATTTTTCTCCAAATATCTCATATATTGTGGGTGGAGAGGTGGGTCTGAGCCAGCAACTGGAAGGTTGCCGGTTCGAATCACATAAACGCCAGAAGTGACTCTACTCTGTTGGGCCCTTGAGCAAAGCCCTTAACCTGCAATTGCTCCATCCTGGGCATGACATTAACCTACATCCAGCCCTTCTAGTAGGTGCTCCAACCTGCAGGGAAAGCTTGGGGGTTGGTGGAAGAATAGGCACTCCAGCCAACATAAACCATCTGAACTAGTGTGGTGCTGAGGTGTCACCCATTGCATGGTTGCACTTGGGTCCTAATCTGGGATCCTAAGGTGGTTTGTCATGTGGTGGGTATGGCAACATGCTGTATCAGCACATGCTCCTTACCTCATATCTCATATGCAGTATCTTTATCAACCTTTGCATGTTATGCTGGGTTTACATACTTCTGGGTCATAGCAATTGCAAGAACTATATACTCATGTGCATAAATAGCACAGATAAAATATTTCAAAAATACCATTGGGATTCTAGTATTTCTATCATTGTTATAACTATTATTAAATGTGTAGATGAGTGTAATATCAAAGCCACAAAGCTCAAGCAGCACAGTATAGTGGACTAAAGAACTAACCCACCTTTAGTACTTTTATTGAAGCACATTCAGAGCTCCTCTAGGCTAAAACCCATCCATGTTTTACTGATGACTCAATGTCCTTATCCTTTAATCTTTCAAGTAATGTTCTGTCCATTTCTCTTGAACACATAGTCCAGAAAGAACTCAATTGTTCTTTTTATATGGCAACAATCTATTAGATCTTCTTCAATCCGGATACAGCAAGGGCCATTGTACTGAGACAGTACTGTTTGCTTCACAAAAACAATTAGATATGCTTGAGTTGCTTCTCTTTATTATATCCTTATCCTTATTGGTCTTTCATCAGCTTTCGATACTGTTAACCACTCCTTGCACATGTCTTCTCTCAATAAACGTGGAAGGAGCTGTTCTACGTTGGACTGGTATAAATCCTTGTCTTCAGGTATGCCACAGGGATCAGTGTTGGGTCCTTTTCTCTTTTCTCACTACATTCATTCCATAGGCAGGCTGTTCTCTAAGTATTACCTTTAATGATGCCACAGTTTTTACTTCAATCACGGTCAAGTATCCTGGAGTGACTCTGGACTCGACACTTTCATTCATCAAATATATTTCCTCAATGACCAAATCCTGTTGTTTCTTTCTTCATAATATTCTGAGGATTCTACACTCCCTCACTAAATATGCCACGCAACTCCTTGTTCAGGCACCAGGTCTCTCTCTCAGCTGGACTACTGCAACTCTCTCCTGGCATAGCTTCCTTCAACTTATATCTGACCTCACCAGCTTCTCCAGAATGCAGCTGCTCAACTGATGTTCAATTTCTTTCCTATTACTTCATATTGCTGCAAGGATTCTGTTCAAATCTCTGACTTATGGTTCTCTGAATGATTCCTCTTAATATCTCCAGTCTTGGAACTCACCATATGTCAATTCAAGAAGTCTTCTGCCTCTGCCTGTCTGCTGACCATCTCTCCTCTTAGCAGACATGTCAAAACTGTATGATGCTTCTTCATTCTTGGTTCCTTTATTGAAAGTGCTCCAATTTATTCATGTTTTGGTGCCATTCATTAAATATTTTGGCTGTTCTTTGTTTCTCTCCTTCAGGATAGCTGCTGTTGCCTTGACCACAAGTTTAGGATTCTGATGTTTGTCTAGTTGCAGGTTAAATTATATAGTAGCAGTACTATAGCCTGTTGTTTGGTTTTTATCTTATTCTCTGTTGCCTTTGACACTTGCACCTTATAGTCATTCTTGAATGTATTGTGATTACCTTTATAAGATGACCTGGATAAAGGCATCTGCTAAATTAAAATAAATAAATAATAATAGTATTTCTCAATGTATCTATATCCGCATTTACACTAATATTCTGATATGATCTGACTCCAATTTTTCACATATCTGACAACCCAGAACCATACGGTATCCAATTTTTGAGATCAAATACAGGGCACTTTCATAATGTGGTATGAATTTCTGCTTCATATGCGATCATCCATATCCGAGTTTAAAAAGTCAGATCAAATTTTTGCTCAAGGATGTGGCTTGAAAAACTTGGTAAAAGAAGAGATTTGCATGGAGAGAGACAATTGTACAGATATGAAAAGATTTTTTGTCTTATTTGAAAGTTCTTCAGCCATTGTGATCCATTGAAGCAGTTAACAATACAGTACCGCCACTCTTTACTCCTGATATGTATCTATATTCTTCCCTGAACGGAGGTGGAGTAAATCACCGCAGAGAATGCTGAGGCATAAAATGGCATAACCCTTTTGTGCTGACTCAGCATGTTTAGAAAACAGTCTCTGCTTCTAAAACATAGAACACTAAAGAGCATCAGCAGAAAAAAAGTCTCCAGGGATCTGTGTTAACACACTTCCTGCATCATTACATTATGACGCATGTGCAAGGCAATCATTTCACATAAGCCGAATGTGTAAGTTAATCGTCACGCCATGCCTAGACCATGTAATATGAACAACACACACATCAGATTGGATTTCTTTACCAATTCTGATTCAGGCAGTGTAAACACAGCACGTAAGGTTGCAAACCTGCTACTTTCTTCTTCTCATCCCAAGGTATTTTCGAGAATGTGGAGAGACTGTGGAGCCTAGCACCTTCGGCTTCATTCTAGTTCTAAACCCTGATACCCTAACATTTCTAGTGGTTTTATTTTTGCCGCAGTATGAAACATACTGTGTTTTTTTTTCAATTGGATTTTTCTGTAGCACTTCATATTTCATGCATAGCATTTATGGAATAACAGCACGGTATCCATGGCTTACTTCTTGAATGATTCACATTAATATTCACACACCTTGTGATAAAATGTCACTCTAGATTAAAATATTTGATAAAAAATGGAATGAAGTATTAATGTGTAGTACATAACATTTATTCACTGCATAGCACAATTGTTAGCCCTGATACTTTACTGAGGCAACAGTGCTGGGCCCACATCTCAGTCTCAGTTTGTGTGAAATTTGCAACTTCTTCCTGTGTTTGCTTGGGTTTTACACATTATTCTGTTTTTTATCCCATATCATGAAGACAACTTCATTAAGTTAACCTGTGAATGTCAGTTGCTAATTAAAACATCCAGCTCCATGGTTTATATTACATTTTTTTCATTTGGTTGACATCTCAGAAATGGATGGGGTTGGGCTGGGAGGAAGTCAGTGTTGATTTTTTTCTTCTTTGTCCTAACATATACTGAAGTTGCTGTGTAATGATTTTTCACAATAATAAAAATTTGATCACAAAGAAAATTATCCAGCTTATCTTTAGAGATGTGGGAGGAAGCCCCATGAAGACACAGGAAGAAACGTACAAATGAAGATTGAGCACAGGATATGTCACTGTAACATAGATCTTGCACATTCTCCACCATCTTTTGTTTACTACACATCCCAAACACTTTCTGTCAGCTCAAATGTGATTGTTAATTTGCCTCACTTTAAGATCTGTTTGTATGAAACAACTAGCAAACTGTTGTCCCACACAGCATAACCCTTTCTCTTGAGTCCAGCTCTGGCAGGTGGTGTGATGTAGTGGTTTAGGCATTCAAACTCTGAAGTTGTTGGTTCAAATCCTGCTACTGACACTGTGTGACCATGAGCAAGTTGTATCACCTACCTGTGGTCCAATTGGAAAAACAAAAGAAATTAATCTAATTGCATCTTAAATGTTGCAAGTTGCCAAAAGCATTAGCCAAATAATAAGTATTCAGTATTCAATAAGTATCAGTGTTCCTGATTTCCCTATGGAAGGTACCATATAAAGCTAAAGCTGAGTGACACATTTATTTGTAACATGCATAGCAACAGAGCTCATTAGGAAAAGTGCTTTATAAAATTAAAGCTGCTTAAGTTTTATAATGCACTGTGATAGTTCTTGCAGTGAAAGACTATATTCAATGAAGATTGACATATGATGGTGATAGTGGTAGTGTTGCGAATGAATTGTGGTATACCAAATGAATAAAACCACTTTGCAAAACACTTCATAAGATGTCAGTCAATATAAAATGCAATATGTAAAATATAGACTTAATATATTTTATTTTATTTATTTATTAAGTGGGAAACATTGCAGTACAGTGATTAATGTTACTGTCTTATAGGATCTCTCATTGATTGTGTGGCGCTTGCATGTCCTTCATGTCTGGGTTGGCTTATTTCCTGATGATCTGCTTTTCCTTCAACATCCCACATGACATGTGTTTTAGGCTAAATGGCAGTTCCAAATTGGCCATATTTGAGTGTGACTGCATATACCCCCTGGGATTAATAAAGTATCTATCTATCTATCTATCTATCTATCTATCTATCTATCTATCTATCTATCTATCTATCTATCTATCTATCTATCTATCTATCTATCTATCTATCTATCTATCTATCTATCTATCTATCTATCTATCTATCTATACGTATAAGTGGTCCCTGAGATTTCTAGCCTAATACCCAATGCTGCCAGGATAGGCTCTAATCATAGGGATCCTTAATTAGATTAAGCCAGTTTTAAACCATTATGTTAATTGTGTAAAGAACTTAATTATAGCTTTCTGTGTCAAGCTTGATATAGTACTGTACCTACGATAAAAAATAAAATTATAAAAAATATATATATAAATAACTAACATGATTGATTACCATGATTATTGTTTCACATTCAAATTCACCATATAAAAACATGGCGTGAATGCTTTGCAATAAAATTCATAATGTTCACTATAAAATATGTATTATTATTATTAAGTATTAAATTACAGATTCATTTTCTTTATGCTAAATTACATCATTCAAACAAATGTACACCTCAAACTTCATGCAGCATGACTTTTATATAATAAAAAAAAGATAAAGGGTCCTTGAGCGCAGATGTTAAATACACAAAAATGTAAACTTACATTTTTCCTGAGTAGAAACTGTGAATTCATTATAATGAGAATCTGCAAATAGTACAAAAACCTGGCACAGTTCTATTCATTTGTGTTACTATCACAAGAGCTTTTAACAGTATCTTATGCATCCTCAATTAAAAAAAGGACACTTGGGACTTTAAAAAAATAACAAATGCTCATATAAGCGTACATTTACCCGAAGAGCTGTTACATAAGAACAACAATGTGAAAACCAGGCTGTCACTGAAGCAAACAGGAAAAAAGGTGTTTCTGTTACTTCGCAGTAGAAATGAAACGATAGGCTTGGGGAGTTAATCTGCATAGTCGTGACCACTTAGACTTGTCAAGCTCTCTCTGAGGAGAAATAATTAAAGCTGCAGGAGGAGGCAGTGGAGACTGGGAAGTGCCGTAGGTGTGCAGACCATTCGCTGTTATCATCATATTAACTGCAACGTGATGTGCACAATAACAGGGACTACAGAATGGAGATAGACACAAATCCTGAAAAGTCAACCTGTACAAATGAGTTGCACAATTTCCCCTGTAACAGGAATCCTAAAGCACCTAGGAGGTGGGTATAAATCAGAAAAGACTAATAGCTATTTCACATTGGCACTATGCTTCTCTGCCATGACATTTTTAAACATAATCATGTCAAAGTGGCACTATCATATCCATCCATCTGTTTTTTCCCCATTTGATTTAGCAAGTAGCTGTTATCTATCCCAGCAGCATTGGTCAATACATATAAACCATACATGGAGAGGATTCTCAAAACCTGTGTTCTGCAGCTCCCTACTTCTTGCTCTAAAATCACATCACTATAAAACTCAGCATTAGGCTGTAATTGTAACATGACATATTGTTTTTTAATAATTTAATTGATTGATTGATTGATTTAATAATTCCAGAAGCTAATGACATGCTGGAGTATGTTTCATCTGGAAAGGGGATGGCCCATTTACTTGAGCCATGAGTTTATTTTGTGATCTCAACTTTACTATGTGCAGACTAGAATGTTAAGTATTTAGACTCTCAGAATGGAAGCATATAATGGCATAGGTGGCATTGCCAGGCATACTGTCAAGTAAAGTAAATACCCCACTCAGTTTATATCTGAGCTATAGCCCACCTTAAGTGAATCCCCTCTTTTATATTTTGTTTAAAGTTGATTGGAACAAAATGGGAATAGACTTCCAGGGCGGGACACAACTGGAGGCTGAGATTGCACCTTTACAAGATAATTATATATTTTTATCATCCCTAAAGTACACCATGTAATAATTTGCTGTAACTGGGAAAAACAAGTTGAGTCACAGACCAAACCACGGTTGAATTCTAGGAAATACACTCTGCTTCGGGATTTTAAAAGATTCATATATTTTCAATATATTTGTATACATCAAGCAACAGTGAATTAAATATAATTTTACATCAAAATATTTTTTACTACATTCAAGTTTGACACTTTGTCAAATGAAAGCCTTTCTAAAGTTTCCTCACTGTCTACGTTGCATGTTACACTATCTGCGATAAAGATGTAGGTAGCATTTCAAAACTGTAGCATTGCTTTCAAAAGAACACACTTGTAGATAATCTAATCTAATAAGTCAGTGTTGGGGAAGAGGAATGAGCTCTCCAAAAAATATACACTTCCTCAATCTATGTGTATCATAGCCAAACTGATCTTAAAATTGCACATCACATGTACCATATTCAACTGAGACCATCCAAAATGTATGTTGCTCAAGACTCTTCTTTTGAGAGACATGGCCAGGCACCATTTTCTTTCAGTCTATTGCTTATGGACAGTCTCCTGCTTAAACTCATTGTCATCAAAATCTGTTCGTTTATTTATTACAGTGGATGGTCTTAGATTCACAATAACCCCTAATCCTGTACATCACCTTATCCTTCTCAATTAGAAGAATCCTAGCTAACCTACCTTAAAACAATAGAAAATGAATGTCTTGTTGAACATAAAATATCAGAAAATTAAATATATTTTACAAAGAGCAACTCAAAAGCTTTTTTTTAGAATATAGCAGATATTTATTAACCAAAGTGGCTGATCTATTGCTAACATTTCAGATATTTTAGTGGCTCTAAATGATTCCTTCATGTTTTATAGCTCTGCTTCCTGAACAAGTAAAGATTGGATACCTGTTCTGAATAAGATACTGTATGTCTTACTGATCTGTAATATATGCATTACAGTGAAACTGTGAATTCAATAACTTGTTTTAAAACAAGAAGACTTAGACATTATAGGCAGGATTGCTTATTTAGTCATTATGCTTGTTTGGTGTATTTTGTGTGTTGATGAATTTTTTTAATGACAAATTTTTTGTAAGTTGCTTTAAGAAGGCTATACATACAGTGGGCGAAAAAGTATTTGATCCCCTGCTGAATTTGTAAGTTTGCTCACTTACAAAGAAATGAACAGTCTCTAAGTTTTATGGTAGTTTCACTTTAATGGAGAGAGACAGAATTTCAACCAAAAATCCAGAAAAAAAACACATTACATAAAAATTATAAATTGAATTGCATGTCATTGAGTGAATGAAGTATTTGATCCCCTACAACCCAGTCAGAATTCTGGCTCCCACAGATTGGCGATTACAATCAATCAATCAATTAATTACAGATAATCCTGATCTCAGCTCGTTATATGTAAAAAGCACACCTCTCCACAGAATCAATTTCTTCCATTCCAACCTCTCCACCACCATTTGTAAGACCAAAGAGCTGTCAAAGGACATCAGGGACAAGAATGTAGACCTGCACAAGGTTGGAGTGGGCTACAAGACCATCAGCATGGAGCTTGGTGAGAAGGTGACAACTGTTGGCGTGATTATTTGGAAATGGAAGAAATATAAAATGACCATCAATCGCCTTCGGTCTGGATCTGCATGCAAGATCTTGCCTCATGGAGTGAGGATGATCATGAGAAAGGTGAGGGATCAGCCCAAAACTACACGTGAGGAGCTTGTTAATGATCTGAAGGCAGTTGGGACCACAGTCACCAAGAACACCATTGGTAATACACTATGCCGTAATGGATTGAAAACCTGCAGTGTCTGCAAGGTCCCCATGCTCAAGAAGGCACATGTACAGGCCCAGATGTTCACTGGGAATCTTAATTTAAGATTTTATGAAACTACACGTTCTAATGAGCTGAATCAAATACTCATGTTAATGTTATGTTAAAGATTTATTTTCGCATTATCTATGACTAGTACTAGTATGCTTCTTTAAGCTGAAAAAAAGAATTAGCCACTCGGGCAAAAGAAGCTCTTGCTTTTGAAAGAAGTGTCACAGTCATTTCTTAGGAACTTCGTCTGGTGGTTCTCTCTCAGGAGAGAAGACAACTCCTTCCGGGAAGCCTGGCTTTCTTATGGCATGTAGGCCAGAAGGGACGGAGTTAAGTGCCAGAGTTGGACGGGTTTCTCTGAGCTGTGGGGAGAGAGGGACAAGAGAACATCTGTGGCAGCACCCTTTCTTGCCCCAGCAGGTTATCACATACCTCGATCAAAACTGTGAGGAGTTCCTCCAACGCATAATTTCCACAAGCAAAAAAATGTATTTTTGACACCAGCGTTGCACTAAAAAAATACTGGCAACCTTTTGATGGTGAGATTTGCCATGTATTGACAGGACCTTGGTTTTCAGACAGCAAAGGTCTTGAATAGCTTGCATAGTTTGAAAGTCAGAAAATAAGTCAAAGGATTTAGAAACAAGGTTACATTTTAAGACAAATAAAGTAAACACATATTCTAAAAGAACAGCTGCTTAAATATTATTTAATAGTTTTCTGAATATTTCCCTTCCCTTCAGAAAGCTGGCAGCAAGTTCAAACAATACTACATTCAACCTCATCATCATCTTTTGATTAAATGAAAATTGATTGTCTTTTGTAATTTAACTGTCCATTGTTTTCATTCAATATACTTCCTAGTTAACCCTGAAATAATTATAATGTGTACAAGTCAGTATGAGAAATAAGCACATTAAAATACTGTATGAATCAATTTTAAATTGTTGAAGGCAATTACTTGGTGGACTTTTTTTATAATTCAACATTTTGAATTATAAAACCAACATAACATCAACCAACCCATCATTCTCACTACGTTTGTTCAGAATTTCTGGAAGGTAACATTTTCTGAAGGTTTTCATTCAAACAGATATGGTATATTACACATCCATCCATCCATTTCCCAACCCGCTGAATCCTAACTACAGGGTCACGGGGGTCTGCTGGAGCCAATCCCAGCCAACACAGGAACCAATCCTGGGCAGGGTGCCAACCCACCGCAGGACACACGCAAACACACCCACACACTAGGGCCAATTTAGAATCGCCAATCCACCTAACCTGCATGTCTTTGGACTGTGGAAGAAAACCGGAGCAAACCCACACAGACACAGGGAAAACATGCAAACTTCATGCAGGGAGGACCCGGGAAGCGAACCCAGGTCTCCTAACTGCGAGGCAGCAGTGCTACCACTGCACCACCATATATTACACAGTTCAATGCAAATTATTTGTATATAGAGCTATTCACAGAAAAGTGGCATAGATCTGTTGATCTGACCTAGACCAGTTGGGCAACCCCCTACTTAATAAATTTAACTTAGGAGATTTTGTCCTGCATCTTACAAGCATTCTCTGGTATAACACATAAGGTTAATATCTACGTGTCTTTCTTTGAAAGAAAAATTTGATTTAAGGTCAGCCATAGCTGCTTTTAAAGAGTTCAGTTAGAATGAAAGTCATCAGCCACTGTTACACTATGTTGCGTTAACAAAATACCGTCTTAGTGACCAGTATTACAAAGAAAACAAATTCATAAGTATTATTCCTATTTTCAAGAAACCACAGTATATCAAGTATCAAAAGTTTCAAATATGTGATTTATTCCTCTGAGACATATTCTTCAAACATGCAGGTTTAAAACTTAGATTTTTTTGTCCTTACCTCCTGTGAGTTGCCATGTACACAGCTTTTCTGCCACTTTAGGAAACTTACGCAAAATGACATTTTCTTAGAAATGCAAACAGCAAAAAGATAAATAAATAAAAATGATAAATCCTCTCAAAAGAAAATTTGGTTGGCTTAGTCCCGTAGATGCATACAAAGTCACAACAATGATCCTGCAAATTCATTTATCTAACTGATAAGGAAAAGGGACCCAGCTTGTCACCAGTGAACAAACACCTCCAGTTCCGGACCATTTTCCATATAATGATGCAATACCTTTGCCTGAGCACACAGGAGTAGATTAGTGTTGCATTTGATCTTAACGCCCACTTCAGTATTCCAGTCATTCGACTGCCTAATTATACGCAGATTTCCAGAATAAGCTGAAGATATCATTTTAATGATAAAAATATGAAAATAATTCAGAAAAGCAAGAGGATAACTGACACAACTGGGAGAATACACCCATCTGTGTACATTACTCCAATTAAACCACATTTGTAACAAGCACGCCATGCATCACTTGACTGGACAAACAGTTTAACTGTGGGCATTAAGATGATTCTTTTTTCAGTCTGTTATATTTAGCATCACAAACACAGAGCAGCCATTTGTGGAGCTAAAGGCAAAGCACATAAATCTCAACGCCTGCTGATTACGCACAGCAAATACTGAAGCCTTCCAGAAAAAAGAGGCTTGACATTGTTCACAACAAAAAAAAATCTCAACATGCCATGCTGTCTAGAGCCTGTGTGGGTGAAATAGAAATCTAAAAAATTTAAATCTTTCTAAATGAGTGACAAAGAGAAACAAAGTCAGGTCTACTTGGCTTTCTTGCCAAAGAAATGAAAAGTGTGTTTCTTGTGTTCTACAGACTTTCCCCTGCTAGAAAGAGTCACTGTTTATATTTTTATAATTCACATTGACTTTTTCTTTTTTATGGCATGTAGAGGTTGGCAACTTTATACTGTCTGCACAGATGACATCTATTAAAACATAATGCTTCCATGTTTGTCTCCAGCATCAGTAAGTGCTGTGCATGAGGCAGCTGCTCTTCACAACATTTACAATGGCTAAAGCTTTCGAAAAATAATTTAAATACTACTTAACTGCCACAAGCTAAGATTCACAATGTTTGTTACGGGTGAAAATCCCAAGTGTACATAGTAAAGTTTAAAAAAGAACTGTTGTTTGTTATGAGTCATTGACTTGGAATAGATTTGCAGGCTGCATTAAAGCTGCAGTCAAAAAATTTCTCCTGTTTAATTTATAGCAAAGATGGCTAACATTGTGACTGAGAATAGCTATTTCATGAAATTGGTGTGGTAAAAATGACAGAGATCCATGTTAATGGGCGCAACCTTTTTAGTCACGTTTCACTTTCAAAGATGCTTTTTTAATTATCCTTTTCTACCCATTATCTAAACCACTTTTTCCAATTTCAGGATAATCACCACTACCTATACTAGCCCATCTCACATCATACACATTCACTCACACAGAGAAAATCCAATAGTTCATCCTTGAAAGGTAGACATAAACCAACATCAATTGTATAAATACAAGATTGATACATGTGTCTTATTGTCTAATGTGATGAACTGGAAACAACTAGTTTGATAGTTTAGACCACACAACCACTTATTCTGGTCACATTTAAGTTTCAAACAAAGATGACATGGTGCTGATGTGATCAAGCTGTTGCCTCACACCTGCAGATTTCTGCAGATTCCTGGAGCAGAATGTCATCCCACCAACTACCTCCATGGAGTTTGATCATTCTCTCCGTCTATATTGCTTTTACTTTAGGTACTTTGATCCTCTTCCCACATACTACATACAAGCACATTAGGGTAACTGGAGGCCCAGAATTTTTCCCCTAAGAGGGAGTAGGCTATGTAGTGGCACCCCAAACAGAGTTAGTTCTCGCCTGCTTTTGCTGGGATGGACACACTCCACGGGACACCCTAAACTACGACTGTGGAAGATTGTGGGTTCGCTTCCCGGTTCCTCCCTGTGTGGATAGCGCTTTGACTACTGAGAAAAGCGCTATATAAATGTAATGGATTATTATTATTAAACTGGATAAGCAGATTAGGAAATGAAGAAATGTATCAGTTAAAAACAATCATCTTTTGCTTATCCAAAAACAGAACAGTGTATAAACAGCAAAAAGACCTTTACAGTCTGATTCATGAATCTTACCTAAAGTTTACATTCACATCTAAATCCTGATATAAACATAATTTGCCAACTTTGACCACAGTGAAATTGCTTTTTTATCATTACTTTATTTCCATAGTTGATTATTGTTATCATCTTGTAAATAAAGCAAGCAAAGGGACACTAATGCAGATCACTGTGTTATTGGGGGATGATGAATTCATTTGGGATGAGTACCACTGTGCAAGCAAAATCTAGATCAGGGATCCCCCACTCCGCTCCTGCAGGACCACAGTTGCTGTAGGTTTTCATTCTAACCCTTTTCTTAATTAGTGACCTGTTTTTGCTGCTAATTAAATTCTTTTGAATTAAACTTTAATTGACTTGTTTGTTTAAGATTTGTTCCCCTGAATTTCTTCATTGTTTCTTTTAATTGCTTCATTTCTTTCCTTAAGTGGCTCCCCTCCAACAGAAATTAAATGTGAACTTAGTAAACCAACAGAAAACCAATTAAGTCAGAGCCTCAAACTTTAACCAATTTCACTCCAACCAGTTGCTTAATTAGGCGCTGAGTCTTGTCGTCAATTAAATCCATTCTTTAATTACATGGCTTATTGCTGCTCTAATTGTGCAACAGCATAGATTTCCGAAATGGTTGATTTTCTCTTTTCTAAGAGCACTGTTAAAATATTTTTGGGACCTGAGCAGATCAACATTCCTGAGACCTTCATCTTTCTTTATTTTCAGATATTGTATGATGGACACCAGTTGTTTTGGCTCATTTTGTATCTCATTATTGCTTGGCAGCTAATTAAGGAAAAAGAAACAATCAAGGGGTCTGAGTCTTCAAGAGCAAGTCAATTAAAATTAATTCAAAAGAAGTTAATTAGCAGCAAAAACAGGTCACTAATTAAGAAAAGGGTTAGAATGAAAACCTGCAGTCTCTGTGAAGCTGGGGACCCCTGGTCTAGATGAATGTTACAGTAAAAGAAATATATGGCATCTAAGCTGACAAGAGTTACAACTTAAGTGAATTTATATGAAGAGCCAGCTAAAAACTGAAAGCTTAAAGGGGGAGAAAAACACACACCAATGCTTTCATGTTGTCACACACCTTTGTTAACACAGATTTTCCCATCATTCTATGACCTATCTAAGGTGTCATTCATTTGCACATTCCTGTTGTTTCTTCGGTTACCCGTGTATGAGACATGCATAATATGAGAATATACAGTAAACAATCAGACAAAGATTGGACCTAAAATCAAAAATCTTAATTGTGTTCCTCAGGCTATGTTACTGTAACAAAGTTACTTCATCTGATAATTAGATATCAAAGAATAATGTATCATTTGAAGGTACATTTATATTCAGGTTTCATTTGTAAATTTGATTTTAATTCCAATGTTGCCTTCCTGGTTAATTAGAAAAGGATAAATGGGCCTTGTGGTAATGTATTTGCTGAGGTGGGATCGGAAAAAGAGAATTAAGTTTCTGATCACCAAACTTGTTGGAGTGAAAACTTGCAACTACTATAACCTTCCAGGGCGGTGGTTGCCCATCTCTTACCTAGAGCATTGTTTTTAGCATGAGGACCTAAAATGGTTTAAGCATTGTATCAACAAGTATACTACTTACTATCCATTGCAAAAAAAAAATAATAATCTTGAATTAATCCAGTTATAAGCATCAGGTCATCGTTATGCAGAATGAAAGAAACCAGTCCTGGACCACTCACACTAACTCATATTGAGTTAATTTAGAGTTGTCAGTTAAGCTAACCTGGACGTCTGTAGAGTATGACATAAAACTAAGATATCCAGATGAAATCCACACAATCAAAGACCATGCTGTAAACTGGGGTTTGCTCCCAACAGATTTGATGTAACAATACTAACAGCTGTGCCACTGTGTTGCTTACATTTTCTCCAAAATAATAAAAACATAAGAAAAAATAAAAAGTGGATAGCGTACTGTACATGTGCTATCAATAGTATCAGCATGACCTCCTGTACAGTAAGCACATACAAAAGAATCAAGACACTTGCATGTTTATTCATTCAATCAGCTGTTTTCTGAACTCACTTAGTCTATCCATGGCAGCATACGGTGCAAGACATGTCGTGATTCTGCTGTTGTCCTGTTTAAAGGTATGATTCGACAGCCAATTTCCTATTTTTTAAAGACCACGAACCTCATGGTAAATGGACAGAAACATCAAAACTCAAACACAAACAAATAATAAGTATGCCCACTGTTGGAAATCAGTATGCATACCCACATATGGTACTGACTGCCCGCTAACATCAATTTCCTGTCTTTTTGAAGCAGTTTTTCCATCTTAATTCAAAGGGGATCTAAGCATGCTACCTGAAATGTTACCTTGCACTAGTAGTGCACATATTAAACTGTTTTGGCTGACTTCTGGCATTACCCTTCATTTTCTAACCATCTTATCCAGATTGAGGTTGCAAGGAGCTGAACATATTTGGGTGCAAGGCATGAACCAACCATGCATGGCGTGCTAGTGTTTTGCATGGCACAACCACACATGAACCAGCTCAGGTCCAATTTTGAGTTGTTATTCTCCCTAATACATATGTCCTTTGAGATTTACAGTTGTACTATGTTATATGCAAATAGAAGGTAAAACCAATTTTAATAATACTCTAAGCTCTTATATGGCATGTACTTTGTGGCAAGGTGACTTAAATGTTGTCAGAGCAGATCCCAAGTCCATCAGATCTTGGGCCTGACAAGACATTAGGCCTCCCCAATATCCCTCAAACTCTTCTGACGGTCAGAACAAAAATATAGGCACACTGAATAAAAGAGTACTATTCAACCAAATCTGATGTTTATTTGTATTTATTTATAACACAATCTAATAACTTTGATACACTAGCTGAGTAGATAGATACAACATAATTTAAATAACAATCATCTGCGTTGGGTTCAGCTTCTAAGACTCAATTGGTTTATATGGCTGAGGGACTCTTAATACTGAGCCCAACAGACCAATATGGGGTTTCCTTTATGGGTGTTGCACTGTATATCATAGAACTGTGAGAATAATCCCCTTAATTATTGGCAATGCTGAACAGGGCACAGATTGAACATTACTTATTATGATTTGTAACTAACTTCACACAAAAAAAAACTGCACTCTGCTTGTTCACTTTCTTAAGTGTCTTATGATGGTGTGCTCGCTATACAAAACAAAGCGTTGCTTGTTTCGGATAGATGAAAATCAACAAGCAAAAGTTGCTGTCAAACAGCTGACAAAGTGAAGCATACAAACAATAAAATACAGAGTTGTCCGTCTTTTAATTTTTAAAGTGGCGTTCTTCTTAGTCTTAACGATGCTACTTCTAGAAGGACCCACCCGGGCGAGAAGGGTCTAGCTGTTGGACCCAGGTAGACCGTCACGTGTCCAGGTACATCAGGCACATTTTGCGAGGAAGCCCACTCAATACACACGCCTGTTTGGGGACCAGAGGGTTATTTTGGCCTCGACGACATCAGGTGAGAAAGCTACGAATCACTTTCGGGCAAGACGTTGGAACTTAGCAAAACTTAGAAGGGTAACGAACCGTCAACGTCTACATCTACGCAAAGACCGTAACTGCAAAACAGATGCGCAAGCACAAATGTACAAACAATACATAAACTGTCTAAAAACAAAACGGAACATGACACTGCGTAGCTGCGTAACGGGCAATTCGAGAAGCATTCAAGTACCTGCAAGTTACAAAAATAACAGTGACTGGTGGGTTAAAGTGACAACACGGCATGAATGCGAGTCTGTTATATTTAGAAATTTTCCAAGCTTACCCGTAGTTTCGAAGACGATGGTGAAGAGACAGTTAATTGCTTTGAAAGGTGGCGCCACCGCTCGTTGCGCGGTCCCGAATCCAGAGACTGCAGGTGCAGCGGCGTGCATAAGATCGAGAACGCGCGCCTTGCGGGCGACCCCAGTTCCCAGTGCTTTGCGCTCTGTTGGCGCTTCTAAGGCAAGCTGTTTCAGTAATGATGCTTTTCGTCCTGCATATTTAAAAGTATTTTTTTACGAAATTTGATTTTTAAAAATTCATAATCTGCAAAGATTAAGAACGTGAGACCGATAATTTAGCCTCTACATGAAAATAAACAATTAATCCAATGCATGACTGTGAGCGAAACCCAAATCCTGCAGCATTATTTGCAAGAAAGGAAACTGCCATGGACAGACACGGGATAAATTTAGAGTACTTGAAGAGAAAATCATTCGGATACGGGAAATTGAGCAAACTCTATATGTACAATTACTAAGACTTAAACCCAGGATGGTGGATTTGTGAGGAAGGAGCGCTATTCACTGCGCCAATGATGCAACTTTAGAAATACAGTAGTTAAAATATCTTGCCACTAAAGGTGCATTAGTGAAATGCAGAAACTTGTAATCATGAAGTTAACTTCAACTGAAAGTTCAGTTAAAGAAAAAGTTCTTTCATTACAGTTCCTAAAATGGATCTGAGGATTAAGACATTTCAAAAGCCAATTAAATACCAGAACAAAATACTTGTAATTTGCAAATGACGTTCGCACCTTCAGCTTTATGTGGTCTATATAAAGATGAATCTTGTTATTAGAACTGGTGTATTCATTACCTTGTCACTGAAAAGCCTAGCGTTCTGAGGAACAATGAGTGCCTCAAGATTGCTCAACCTACAGTTAGTTTTCCTGTTTTTATTTAGATGAGTTTAGTCTTTTCATAGCGTGGTGGTTAAGTAATTAGTAGCATATTATTGCTTTATGGATCCAGCATCCCAAATTTGAATCCCACACCTGGTTGTTTGTATGCAGTTCACACATTCTTCCCGTGTCTGTAGGTTTTATCTGGATTTAATATATATGGCAGCTGAGCCCTCATAAAATTACTCTAGTGGTCAAATGCTGGTCTTAAAACAGCAAACTTGCCAGTTTATTTCCACTACTGACTCAGTGTTTGACCCAGAGTAAGGTAACTTAATTCCAGTACTAAGGCTGCATAAATATGTGAAATAGTACCATTATAATTTGTAAACTGATTTGGATAAAATAATTTAGTATAAATATACACATTTATTTATTGAACCCAATTAATGAACTTTCAAGCACACAGTCATATTATCAGTATTGGCCTCAACGTGAGTGCTGCTAGAAATCTTTGATGAGGAAGAATTGAGGTTTTAAACAGATGTCTGCAAGAATTAAAGCTGTTGAACAATATGTTGGATTTGATATCTACTATTTTGTAAAGTGTAGTTTTAATTTTGAATGATTAAGAGTACTGAAGCTGCAGATTTATTTTATAGTAATTTCTGGGTAATTAGCTCTCTTTTATATACTGTATATAAAATGTGTGTGCTTATTTACATGTGCACAGTATACTGGTACCTTATGTATACCTTATACCAATATGGTACATACTGTATATGTCCCCAGAAAAACGCTGACTTCGCTTTCTTCTGTGTCACAAAACTCCCACCTCTTCAACTTCTGACCATAAATAAGACCATAAGAAGCTTTAAGTCAGTGTTCAGCCAGCTATGGCTGTGTCTGTGAGCAGAGTTTCCTTACTATCTATCTATCTATCTATCTATCTATCTATCTATCTATCTATCTATCTATCTATCTGTCTGTCTGTCTGTCTGTCTGTCTGTCTGTCTGTCTGTCTGTCTGTCTGTCTGTCTGTCTGTCTGTCTGTCTGTCTGTCTGTCTACATTGCTTTTATTTATTTTTCAATATAAGGAGTGTATTTTGCACTCTTGACAGCATTTGTGTTAGATAGCCTATAAACAAACTACTGGTTATTCTGCAACCAAGATCACCACTTTCTTTCTTGGCAGCTCTTGGATGCCATTCTGATTTTCCACGGTTCCACATGCTTCCTTCATCTGGCAATTTGTTAAACAAAATGCATGGTGACCCCATGAACATGGTATGGTTAGTTCAAATGGAGTTAATGAAGTGAATCAAAAGATGCTGTGTGTTTTAAGACTTGAAGAACTTTTCTGAGTGGTCACACAAGCCTTACATTTTCAAGAAGTGGATTAAAAATGTGGGAATTGATGGGTATAATATGGTCCAACCATGTGAAGGGTCTTTCTCAATTGGAATCTTGCAAGCAAAGTCATAAGCCAGGCTTTGCCAAAAAAATGTAATAATTAATTAAATGATAAAATGAATTTCCCACTTCCTACAGGTGATTTGTCATGTGGTGGGTGCAGCAACGTACTATCAGTGCATGCTCCCAACCCTACAGCTCACTGAATGTTCTTTTTAAAGTGCTTGAGGATAAATTGCACATTTCCTTATAAGGGACAATCAGGCCAATGTCACTATTTCTTAGTGATCTCTCATATAAAGCAGTCAGTTGCAGTTTGAATTTATGGGCTACAGTTATCAGATGTCATATGAGTCATAAAGTCAAGTAAAGTCACATGCTTATATGCATGAGACATATATGTGTATGTGTAAGCATATTCTGTTTTTTGTGATACTGTCACAAGTATAAAAATATGTGTTGCTGCAGTTACATGTGATATTTACATCATTTCTTATTAACTAATTTACATAAACATAATAATTTAACATATTTGCCAAACTGAAATTTTTGTAAAGTAGTTCTGTATTTTTGTTTAACCAAGCCAGGTGACATTCATCTATACCATTAAGATTAGAGTTTAAAACATATATCAGGCAATGGTGTGCTTTTTTCTTATTCCTTTATTGTTTTCACAAAAATATTTAAATGTTCATAATGCTCTTTTTAAAAGTTGAAATGATTAAAAACTGGAGATCATGAGCTAATTAATTATAAGTTAATTAGATGATGATGCTTAATGTTTGAAACTTCAAACAGAGCGTCATTTCTGCCTTGTGGCTTATCAATCTTATGTACGACATTTTTGTCAGAATTACTATACTCACTGAGCAAATTGTGAGGACCACTTTACTAATACTGGGTACTTGCTCTCAAAATGGCTTAAATTCTTCATGGCATGGATTTCACAAGATGTTGGAAACATTTATTTGAAATTCTGATCCATGCATCGGGCAGATTTGTTAGCTGCACTTTCATGCTGTGAATCACCCATTCACTGAACTCATTGTCGTGTTCAGGAAACCAGTTGGAGATGACTTTTGCTTTGTGATGTGGTGCATTATCCTGCTGGAAGTAGCCATTAGACGATGGGTGAATTGTGGTCATGAACGGATGCACTTGCACTCAGCAACAATACTCAAAGAGGCATTCAACCAACGACTGACTGGTGTTAACAGGCTCAAGAAAACGTTCCCCACACTATTACATCACCATCACCAGCCTTGACTGTTGACACAAGGCAGGTTGGGTGTATGGATTCATGCTGTTGGAACCAAATTATGACCCTACCATCTGTGCACCTCAGCAGAAGTCGAGTCAAGATCACCAGTCAAGATCATCATACCAGGCTATGTGTTTCCAGTCATAAACTGTCCAGGTTTGGTGAGTCTGTGCCCACTGCAGCATCAGCTTTCAGTTCTTGGCTGACATGAGTGGAATCCAATGTGGTCTTCTGCTGTTGTAGCCTGTTTGCCTCAAATTTGATGTTGTGCATTCAGAGATGCTTTTCTGTTCACCACATTTTCACAGAGTGATTATCTGAGTTACCAAAGCCTTTCTGTCAGCCCAAACCAGTCCGGCAATTCTCCTCTGACCTCTCATCAATGTATTTCTGTCAACTGAACTGCTGCTCACTAAATTATTTTTTTTTGCACTATTCTGAGTAAATTCTAGAGACAATTGTGCATAAAAAATCCTAAGAGATCAGCAGTTACAGAAATTCTTAAACCAGCCAGTCTGGCAACAAAAATGGTCACAATCACTTAGCATACATTTTTTCCCTGTTGTGGTGTTTTATGTAAAGGTCTGAAGGTCCTGACTTGTATCTGCACAATTTTATGCAGTTTTCATGAGTTTTGCGCTAGGTATATCAATTTTCTTCCCATATCACCACAAATGTGTATGTTAGATTAATTGCAGAGTGTGTATGTGGATGGGTCCTGCAATGAAGTAGCACCCCATGTGGTTTAGATTCATGGCATATGTGAAAGAGAAGCCGGTGATACCAAAATGGTTTAAGAATCCTTGAGAATGTGTTATTACCGTAAGTTCAAAATTATGTTGTCTAAATTAGTTTGAGGTGTGCTCAATTTTAATGTTCTTTGTTGTGTTTTCACAAGGTACTCTGAGACCAGTACACAGCAACAGACTAAACATGCGCAGACCTCTCACAAAATCTTTCACAGCATCTGCAGCAAGTCACTCTGATAGCTCACAACATCAGCAGTAGATTCTTCGATGGCTAGAATTTCTGTGGATTCATAACAGCAAAACTTTTTTTTTATCTTAAAAAAAGTCATCAGATAAAAGAGCTGAAATAGTCAGCCTTACAAAATAGACTTTCCAGAGGAGGTTCAGTCTAATACTGCTCAGGGCCTCAGATGATTTCTACTTGGAACTGTTAAGTACAGTATTTTGATCTTCTTTAAAGAGAATGCTTAGGTTGTGAGCTGGGCAGTAGACCTAGTATAGCACTTTTCTCCTGTCCTCTTAATTACCCCCTTTTATTTTCATCCTTGTTTTCCCTTTTCACTTTCATTTACAGTCCTTTATCATACTTGTCAGCATCTGAGTAATCTGTAATGTTTCTGCTACTACTTTACTGTTTTTTATGTAGATTGACTATTGAAATATCCATTTTCTACATGAATCATCTGAAATTTCAGCACATTAGATGCCTTGTGCCCAAGAGATTCAACACTATTTTCTCAATATTGCTCCATGTAGATGGAGAAGAAGAGGACATGAGTTATTATGAAAATCAGTAACATTTCTTAGAAGGACTGGTCTCATGTTTAAGGTTGGTTCCCAAAGAAATGGTGTCTATGCCTGCAACATTGACCAAAAGGCAGGAACCAAACCTGAGTAGGGAGTTAATTCACTACAGAGCATATCCATGCATGTAATTGATAGATCAGCTTCACGTCCACATCTTGGGGATGTGAGAAACAGGAAAACATTCAAAGAAATGGGGAGATCACCCCAACACCACACAGAGGGTGAATGGTCCTCAGTTTGAGCCTTGTCTCCTGTATCTGTATAGCAATGGGATTAAGCATTTACTAGTGGGGAAGAAAAGTCTGCCGTTGTAGCACTGGCAACTACTTAGTCAACAGAGGACACTAAGGTTTCATTCATCATGCCATGTCAAACATAAAAATGACACAAATTATTTGAAATAATTCAGAAAGCATCTCTGTTAGAGAATATGCTGCAGTGCTTAAAATAGCTCATATTATTTTTTGCAAAGAAAGTCAAGTGGTAATTTTCATCAGTCATAGAACGTACCATGTTGTCGGAGATGTGCCATTTACCCTGTTGGACCCCAGGTCTTTGACATTGTTGTGTCTGTTTTGTGTGAAAACATGCAGCCCAGCCAAGCACACACAAATGTTAGTATGATTTAGTTTGGATTTGTGCATTTGTAGGCTAGCACCCATCCATTTTTGGTTTCTGCTTGCATCTTATGTTGTTGGGATGGACTCCAGCTCCTACAAGCCCAAGACAGATTAAGCTGGCATAGTAAAGAATGAATGGATGGATAATTATATATGGCTAATAAATTTCAACTTATCAGTAAAGGACCACTCACCTCAACTTTGAATCACTGAGGCAAAATGTGAAAATGTATGTGAATCACTTAAAATAAATAATTGTAAACTCAACTCAAAGTTAAACTCCCAAGCAGAGTGTCTGAGACGGATACAACTGCAGACCAGAGTGCAGCAATGTCCACTTAGATTTTCTGCTTTATTCCTGTTGCTTTTCTGAACTCATGTTGTAAATGGTCAATATCTTCTGGCCACAAGATGGAGACAAAGAACAAAGCAACACTAAATGTCACATCAAAAAGAACATTTTTAACATATTCAGTTGAGTGTGTCTTCATAACTGATGGAAATGAATAAAATGACACTTTAAGTAAATATGTGTGTTTTTACAAAACTATGATGTGCTTATATTTCATCACAACAAAACTGATTCATCAATCAATTCAATAAAAATACTTACATAGAAATAAAAATGTTTAAAGTTCACAAAGAGGAAGTGTGAACTTACAGACTGTCAACATCTATGAATAGCCACAAAAAGTATGGATTGACCCACAGCCATTATGACAGAGCGCTGTTCTGTGTGCACCACTACTTGGTGATAGCAACAGGTTTGATTTGTCTGAAGGTCAGTTGTCTAGTCTGACCTACCCAGCGGCCTACTCCAGTTATTGCGTTACTCACCCTTTTGATGTTGTCTAGGGACAGGCATTGTGTGTATGAAAGCTGACAACTAGTGAATGTTCATCTGTTAGCACAATGCGTATAATGCAGTGTCAGGTAATAAGGAATACCGGTGTTTTGAATCTCACAAACAGAAGAGAGTCTTGTCTGTCTGATGTCTTGTTTTTTTATGTACTATGACGGATTTGAAAAAAGAAAATGGACAGAGAATGAGGCTGAACTCATCTTACGTGTAATCACTTAGTAAAGCACAGGTTCTACCAGGTAGCACATTGTTTTCTGTCAGAAAAAGGGCAGAACTTCTAATACTTTAGAAGGGTGAAACTGTGCTGAAAAGTTGTCAGGTAATTTGACGTTCCTAGTGATTTCTAGTCATATTAATTGACATACTCAGATGATGAGATTAACAACTGCAGTTGATAGTATTGACATATCCTCCGAATAGAAGTTTAGTAATGGGATATTGACTTTACATGATTAGGAATTGCTGGGCATGACAAATTATATCGCTGCATCATGGCTTTCCAGCAGTTTTACACTTCCAAAGTTGACCTAAGTTGCTAGGCCCAGTCACACACTCACACATAGCCATAAGGGGCTAGTGCAGTACGGTCATTTAATCTAATAAATACAGTATTACAATTTGAGAAAGAAACAGGAGTATTCAGAGAAAACCCCACAAAAACATGGGATGAATATGCAGATTTCCCAAAGACAGCAAACCATGCATTGGATTTGGATGCTCAGTCTACTAGACATGAGTGCAGCTTGTGCAGTACACCACCGTACTAATCATTACCAATACAGTATAAGACACTACTAACAAAAGACAAAACACTGTGCAAAATATACATTAGGCTAACTTCTATCTGGGGTGATGTAGTAATCACACTTACGTTTTACAGTTCTAGATACCCGAGACTCGTTTTAGTCCAGGATCCTACCTGATTTGAAATTCCATACTCTTTCCGTATCCATGTGGATTTTCCCTAGGTGCTCAGGCTTCACTGCACATCTTAAAGCCATGCATCATAGATTAAATGACAACTCTAAATTGCCCTAGCTTAAATAAATGTGGGTCATTTTTTCTGCCTTGTGTTGGACAGACATACCATCTAATGTTGGTCCCTGGCTTTTATCCTGATGCTTCAGGATCATTGCATATCTCCCAGATCCTGCAATGGAAAATATCAATTTTTTGTGCATAATTTTATTTTTTGGTAAGGGCACTTTTTGTTAATATAAATTAAAAAAATATGCCTCTGGGCCCTAATTTCCTTTCTAAAATGTGATGTTTGGTAGACCTAGGCCAACTGCCTGTCAGCATCTTAAGTTTTATTTGTGCTGCCATGTCACAACACACATTTGCATTTCATTTCTTCAAGCTCTGGTCCTGCTGTGACTTCACGTTATGGTTAATTCAATTTGTCTTCATCATAAGAATTACAACATGCTGTTCTGCGAGATTCTATTAGTTATTTTATCATATGCAATTGTAGGTTGGCCGGAAGTTGACCAGATGTAGTGTTATGTTTTACCTGTCTCCTGGTAAAAAGTGTTCTCACATATGGATTATTGCTGACAATTAACTGTGTTGTTTATTTAAAAATTTTAGATTCTAAAATAACATCCTGATAAAAATGTTCAATTTGCAAAAAATAGTGTTAATCATAGGTACAATACTAATTTTAATCTCTGCATTATCTTGTGAACCTCATATATTTCTCAGGCCCTAAAGGAATACTCCCAAATATATATTTTTTCATATGTTACTTGCCCCATGTAGTTTGTAATGAAGGCTGAGAAACATTTTATTCTCATATTTTCATAATAAAATATCAGAAATTTGAGGTCTATGTTGACCAGTGCCAGACAACAGCAAATGTTGACCAGTGCTGGACAACAGCAAACAACATCAAAAAGTTCATGAAACCTCACATTACTAGTATTGCATTATTCAAATATGAAGTCATCCAGTCATATGCTCACAACATCCCAAACATATGTATTTTTACTAACATTGTTCAATAAGTCCCTTCTAGAAAAAGCTCTCAAAAACAGATATGAAACATGCTGAGACGTCAATGGACATTTGAACTGAAGACTGGTTAGGGTTCTAGCCGAGTACCAGCTGGTTCATTGGCTAACCATTGCACTTCACATGAGATCAACAAAAAGTGTGCACTGAGAGACACGTAAAACTAATAATGATTAACAGTTAAAGAACGGCAAGTGAAAACATTATCAGGAGGAAAATATGCTTTGTACTTGTGCATTTCTGAGATGCTTCAACAAGCAGAAGGGCATTTTACAAACTGTCACCAAATAATCCCAATTTACTCCAGTTGTGGCTCACCGCTATGAATATAAATGTAATGATGAGAGGTGGGTCTTCAGTTCAAATGCTCATTCACTTCTGAGCACGTTCTGTTTGCACTCATGAGAGCATTTTCCAGAAATGGTTTACTTAACAATATTTTAGTAAAAATATATGTATTTTGGACTTTGTGAACATATGTCTGGATGAATTGACATGTGGATTGTGCAACAAGAGTAACACAAGATCTTTTTCATAGACATTTTTAATACTGATTGCTGTTGTCTAGTGTTGATCACCATTGACCCCTATTATATCAAAAAATGTTAATGAAAACACAAGATTAAAAATTATGCAAGTAACATTTTTAAAAAATGTGGGTGGACTATTCCTATATATATATATATTTTTTATTCTAAAGGATCTTTAGTCTAAATGTATACTTAAGATAACATAAGATTGTTAAAGCCACTTAATTCAATTCAGAATTTGCTTTGGTGGGGAGGGAAGGAACCAATCCTGTCAGCAACCATTCCTACACAGGACACCATCATATGGTACTCTCAAGTACACACCCACCAGGGCCGACATATAGTCACCTGGTAACTTAATGTGCATGTCTATGGGGTAGAAAACCTATAAAGACATGGGAGGAGCAAGCAAACTTCACATGGACAGTAACTGGGCACATTATTTAAGACCAGATAATAACAAATAGAAAACAGAGAAATAAATAAAAAATCGTATTTAATTTTCAATGGTTTTTAAAATGCCACATTCACTGAGCAATCTAGAAGGCATTGTAGTAAATGCCTGTGGCAGTTATGGTGGCATCACCTAATCATATAAAGCCATAGTCTCTGATTTCTGTCATTTTTTCATCCACTATGCTGTTCCAGTCTAAGGCCAAATTTACTTAGTAGAGGTAGCAGAGACACCAAAGTGTAAACAGTAGAATCTTAAAATAAAAAGTATGCACTAGAAATGTGATTAGTATAAAAATGTATGTCACTTTATATTACTTAAATATATACACACAGTATACAGTATACTCTGAGTCTGATGCATCATTTTGAGATTCAACTTGAAACAGCAAAGCTGAGGCCCAGTTCCAGCACAAAGACGTTGCAGGGAGTGTCCCATAGGATCCAGAAAGCCTATGATGTATTTCCGTCTCCATCAAACCTGTTTTTTAACCGGGGGAAAAGGGGACACACCAGCCTGTCGCTAATGTCTCAATACTGGAACTTTAAAACACAACCTAAGTTGTTGCTACAAGTTACTAACTGAGGAGCATTACTGTTGGCAGCACAATCAAGTGCTCATGTTTATTGCAGAAGCAATTAGCATGGAGATTAGTGCTACCAGGAATATCCACTCATCAATCCATTATTTTTGTTCACCTGGTCTGGAGTATACAGCACATGAGTGGGTGAAGGCAATCAACTTAGTGGGGCAACTGAAGAGATAATGTCACATCATTGAGATAATGCTGAGACTAGATCATGTACCTCATTTCCAAAATCACAAAACAGCTCATCCTGGTTGAGAAAACTGCTCCTCGAGAGCAGAGGAGACTTAGTGTAGAAAGAAGGGAAAATACCAGAGGCTGGTTGAGGGCTTCTGGAGGCAGAGGTGGAGAACAATGTGCTTTCCAGTACAGATGGGTTGCAGGTGGTTTGTTGGACAATCCCTGAGTAGGGTATATGGAATCCTTCATATCATTATGACAAGCAGAGCAAGTGCTATTACCAGTAACATGGAGTCTACAGAAATGTTTTTTAATGTACTTTAAATAGCCATACAGACATATATTATCCTCTTATATTTACATTAACTTAATAAAAATTGTTACCTTTCAATACAAAAATAAGAATTTTACCTGAAGTTAGATGCATAATTTAAAGATGCGGAAAAAAAATGGAAAGGATGTATGTAAAATATATGGAAGAACGTGGAACGTATGATACGACGCCTTCAAGAGGAAGCATTACTGCTAGGAAAAGAAGTGGTGGGTGTTAGGAAGTTTCTTACATACTTGTTTGTAACCAATGAGACTATATAGTGGAAGAATATGGTCATTTTTAATCACACTAATTTTTAAAGAAAATATGGAGAAAATTAAAAAACAGCCACAACACACTGATTGGACACATAATGGTTTCCAGTCAACATTCATTATATTCCTTCCTTGCTTGGCCAGGTTATTGGAGTGGCTTGTGAACAATAAACATCATTGTATACCACCTGTTTCTATGCCAGTTTTCAAGCAAATTGGACCACTCTTTCTTGACATTGGTATTTTTGTAACAGACTGAATATTGCTTTTAGGTGTTTAATAGAAAATACAAGTACATATTTTATGGCATACTATGATTCCCCTACAACAGAGGCTTTATTCAATTTCCAGTGCATTGCATCATTCTTTCTGGAAAACGTTAAGACTAATTTCTGGAACAGAGAGCAAAATTTTCTTTAAAAAATGTCTACTATTCAAACCAATACAAAGTGATTGGAAATAAGTATAAAAATTAGAAAAAAGGGTCTCTGGCACAGAAACACCACAAAGGAAATTAACAAACCCACTGTCAATACCATATAAAGAAGATACAATATATAACAATAACAGAGTGATATTGTCAAATGTGATAGAATATAAATATGTGTCTGTCTAAAACAACTGGTTTATTTCCAAAATCTGCTGATCCCAGTAATAACAAGCCTTGGACAGAGAGTCTATCCATGACAAATATAGCTGGGAATACAGAATTCCTTATTTGGTTTGGCCTTTCTCAATAAAATGTGTATTTATGTAAATATTAGATTTTCAATAAAATATTACTTCATAAAAATTTGTGTAGGCCCTGCAATAGACTGATACTTTGCCCAGTGTGGGATATGCCCTGTGGTCTTTTATGCCAGGATAGACTCAAACTGTAACCCCAAAATAGATTAGGGGAATTCAAGAATGTTACATTAAATTTGTATTTAGAAAACATACAGTATTCCTATGTACTACCTTAATATATACAGTATACAATTGTACAGTACAGCATGTGTGAGTATATACATATACACACACATATTGCATATACTGTATAGTGACGTGAAGAATACTGGAGACTTTGTAAATCTTTGGGGTGGCAACCCAGTCACACCTTCTTAATAATAAAACAAAACAAAGTTCAAAAAACAGTGACCCCCAAATCAAACAACGCAAAAGGCTGTGCTTCTCACACAATGAATATGATTGTCAAGCTCTTGTCTCATAGAAAGAAAGAAAGAAAGAAAGAAAGAAAGAAAGAAAGAAAGAAAGAAAGAAAGAAAGAAAGAAAGAAAGAAAGAAAGAAAGAAAGAATATATATTGGAGACTGCAAAGCTAAGTGCAGAATTTGTAATATGAAAATATCCGTTAGAGCAGGGTCAACAACAAACCTGCACAGACATATAAGAACCACCCACCCATCCGTGCAACTGGAGGAGAGCGTGCCCTCTCTCCTGCCATCCACTGACCCTGGAAAAGAGCCAAGTACTTCTGCTGCAGCATCCACTGTCTTACCGAAAACTGCAGGTATAACACAGTCTTCAGTTCAAACCAAAATAAGCACATTTATTCCAAAACAAATGACGCCAAACAAACAAATAAGTGTCGATGAGGAGCTGGCTAAAATGATAGCTAGCGACTTTTAACCATTTTCCATTGTGGAAGACAGAGGATTTACAACTTTTGTACAGGCCTTAAACCCCATGTATGTTCTCCCTAGTAGAAAAACTTTGTCCCAAACAATTATTCCATAACTATATATCTGAGGGTGGAGTACAACACTGTGCTTTCAGAAACCACTGCTCTGGAAAAAAGGTAGCATTTAATGACAACAGAGCTGTGGATGAGGCATTTCAAAGAATAAGTGCAGCAGCAGCAAGATGCAACCCCAGCAGCCTGTCTGCTCCTCCATCAGAGGGCCAAGAGGAAGAAATTGGAGCAGGGGCATGTTCACAGGAACCACAAGCTTCTGCGATGTGGAGGCTCTTTGACGAAAGAGTAACAGGAGACACTGCAAGGAGAAATCCCACAGCTGATGCTATGCTGGAGTTGAGGTCCTATCTTGAGGAGCACCTCATCCAAAGATCCGAAGACCCACTGAGTTGGTGGGAGGCCAAGGCTGCAGTCTACCCATGCCTGGTTAAGGTAATGGTAGGAAGACTTTGCATTGTCGCTACATCGGTCCCCTCAGAAAGAGTCTTCTCAAAAACAGGACAAATAATCACGGAGAGGAGAAATCGCATCAGCCCATCTAAGCTGAGGCATCTGGCATTTCAGAATGCCAACCTGGCCTAAAAACTTTTATTCAAAGAGTCATAGTGTTGTGTTGTTGTTGAGTTGGGCCTTTATTTAATTTGTTTGCTGTGTTTGCTGTGGTTTTGTGTTAAGTTGTTCATTTAAAGCTTTTATTAAAATGTTAAACAATAGTAACTGTGTATTTATTGTAATGAAAAAATGCATAAAAATACGTAATGTCTGAAAACAATGAATAAGAAATTGCTTATACACAAACCATTCATAATTGCTTAATTAGGCTAAAATATAAGCATCCAAGTGATACTAAACGAAGAGCCATTCGGGAGCCGTAAGAGCCGTCTCTTTAAAGGGAGCCAATCCAAAAGAGCCGAAGCTTTGAAAAGAGCCAGAGTTCCCATCACTACCCTAGACCTCCTATAAAGCCTCACTCCTTTCCTCTGGAGTTCAGTTCTGTTTTGGACTCAGTCTTATAAACTACTCTGGTCTTACAATTCTTTACTTTTGCAGCAAGGAACATATTATACGGGTGGCTGCCCCAAACCTTTCCCATGTCTGAAGTCTCATCTTGTTACAATATATATATATATATATATATATATATATATATATATTGGTATAATTTAAATGTCATTCTAAATTTGACAAAAGTAAAATGTAAAAAAATATTTTGATGTTCTTAGAATAAATTCCTGGCTTTAAGCTAGCAGTGTGACTTATTGGTTAAGGCACTGGACGTTAAACACTGGGGTTGTGCGGTTAAATCCCACTGCTGGCATTGTGTTACCATGAGCAAGTCACTTCACCTGCCTGTGCTCCAATTGAAAAACAAAAAAAGTAACCAACTGTATCTCAGTTGTTGTAAGTTGCCTTGGATAAAGGTGTCAGACAAATATGTGATTTAATATATTTTTCATTTTATATGATTGCTTTAAGCTTCGGTGCATGTTACCTATATCGGGGTACTCAGCCAAGTCCTTTGGAAAACCCTAAATGACCTGCGTTTTTGCTAACTCCCAGCACACCATTACCAGGCAATCAGTAACAGCAGACCCCATACAATCCTTGGGTGCACAGATTGGTGAAGCAATATTTTGGCTCATATAATACACAGTTTGGGCCCTTATATGCTTGCTACCAGGTCTGTTTCATTAAACTGATGCTTTACTGGTGCATCTTTTGTACTTTGGTTATGTTGTTTGCTCAGGCGTAATGCAGTTCAAACTGCTATGCATGCTTTTCTCTGAACAAACCTTTTAGCGTTTTCTAGCAATACTGTACATCAAGTTATTGTGTAAGTTCAAAACATCTGCTAGCATTACATAACAGTATTTTCTTTTAATAACACTATCCAGCCTGTGTGACAGGCAATACAAAATCCTAGACAATCTTAAGAATTCAATGAATCCCGGCCGGAAAGATACTTTAGGCATCCAAAAGAGGACATATTTAAGAAAAAGTGGTCACCCTGACTTTTCCTATATAAAGCTGAACTTTAGGCAGTAAAAACGTGGAAAGAAATTGAAGAATCACATCTTGTTGAAAGAATTTATATTATGATTTCTTTGCTAACCTGGAGTTGGGGCAGGTGTCCGCAAAAAGTGAAAAATCATAATTTCTGCAGAGCAAAGCCTACTGGTATAATTTTGTCAATAAAAATGACTATCGCAATATACATACATGACAAACATCACTTTGACAGCTGTCAAATCGTGTTCTGGGGAGATCCAAACGTGTAAATCTGTTTTTTTTTCTCAATTGTATACATTATATTATTATTAGAATTATTTTCCTCCGGGTGCTCCAGTTTCCTCCCACAGTCCAAGGACATGCAGGTTAGGTGCATTGGCGATCTTGAATTGTCCCTAGTGCGTGCTTGGTGTGTGTGTGTGTTTATGCCCTGTGGTGGTCTGGTGTCCTGCCCAGGCTTTGTTCCTGCCTTGCACCCTGTGTAGGCTGGGATTGGCTCCAGCAGACCCTCGTGACCCTGTGTTTGGATATAGCGGGTTGGACAATGACTGACTGATGACTTAGCTCAATTACATATACTGTATATATTATTTAACAATACTAATAAATTGTGCCATCACCTAAAGTACACTGTTTAGTATGAGATAGGAAATAAAAAAAGAATTTATTACAATTACAGAAATTTATTTAGAGGTACGACTTTAAGAATTGCATAGATTCCCCAAGACTGCCTGCCTATTTTTGACATTAGCAACGGACGGTGATTTATTTAAAAGAAATTTTTAATTTCCTTGTTAAATGTCGCCATGTTGACATCACTTCCGTTTACCGCTAAAATGTAAGCGACAGCCACCTGTAGCCTACAGCGCCTTTTAGGTCAAAGTATTTCATTGTATAACGCTTACACACGGACGGTGATCGCAGCTCCATTGTGTGACACTTACATATCAAATTCACACGTATTGAGCTAGCATGAAGTTTTTCCACAATCACCCCCCACTGTTTAATGACTTTCCTCGGCTCTATTTTGGACAATTTGCGGAACTCAAGAGGAGGGGCTGCTGCTGCGGAAGCCTGCTCTACTACCAGAACTCCGTGGATACGATAATTCATCTAGAATGTGCAGCTGAAAAAATCAAATGTACAGAACGACATTTCTATAAAGAACATCAAATTCGAGCTTATGTCTACTCATATAAAGACGAAATTATGTTTCCAGTGCGAAAATAAGCCACATGTGCAGCAGCTTCCCCGTGAGCCTTCGCGTGTTGCTACTGGTGCTGTCACGTGCCCTACTTTCTCCCAATCAGTAGCTTGTTTCCCAAGTTGAATTTGCTGCTCTGTTCACATGCTGCAGAAGTTATCGGCACTCGGCAGTTAGAAGAAAGTGGCTCGTGAGGTGGAGGTGGTCGTTTTCATAAACCTATTTTTTGTGTTTGTGTATAAAGTAAGCTGCTGTTTCAGTGGTATTTCGACAGCCATGTCTCACAAACAGATCTATTATTCGGACAAATATTCCGACGATCTCTATGAATACAGGTAACTTTTTTTTCTGACGTAGTGTAAAAGAAAAGGTAACAGAAAGGTCGCATGTCGTTTCGTGCCGTTTTTCTTGGTTTTATCTCCACTTTTGTGTAGTTAAATACTTTTTCTGCTAAGAGTTTTGACTTTATATTTAGAGTTTTGTTTGAGTTGTTTATAAGTGATGAAACATTACGTGCTAATTATGAGTTATTTCTCTCCATTGGTCACATAGTTAGTGTTCATTGTTATAGAAGTGTTTTTACAAGCTGTTAGTGCGTTTTTTCCTTTCGGAATTTTCTCGAATCGCAGCTGGCTGTGCCCCAGGCTTCCGTGACCTTAATTTGTTCATAAGGCAGCCTCCGTCGAACTGTGATCCCCTCTCGACAATATTTGTTTTATAGATGATCCTCTTCAAACAGACGCGCTCACACAATCGGAAGCATGTGGCCTTCACTTACTGTTTCGATTCAAGTTTTTTTTTTTTTTTTTTTTTATTCGTGGCATCCTAATGCGAAAAATGACATGAAGTGCATTGAATTGGCAGTCCTGGATTTTGATCAGAAAAGTCATTTATTTCCTGGGGCTGGCAATGAGTAATACAGTTTGGGTACTGGTGTCGTCATGTATTCCTGCAATGTCTGGAGTATTTTAAATTATAATTCTGTTGATTAACATCTTGAACCTGACAATTTGTACTGTCATCCTTTCTCTGAAGAACCCAGTATCTTGGGCATCTAGTAAGCACAAGCAATGTTATGTTTGACCCTCCTTAAATAATCTAGGCTTTAGGCAGCAAAGTACGTGATGTCATAATGCTAGAAAATGTGAAGCCAGTATAACTTAAATTGTAAAATGGGACCTTCGTCAAAGCGCTCAATCATTTGGAGATCTTGCTTTGACATACCAATTGTAAATTTGCATATTACAGTTAATTGGGTGGTTTAGGTCGAGATTCAGGAAATTGGAGTATTGCAGTAGTATCCCCAAAAGTGGATTAGGAAAAAATCGGGTGTTGAAGTGACAAATCGCTTAAAGTATACGTGAAGTTTGATATGTTATAGAGCTGCTAAAGGTAACTGTGAGCATTGATGCAAATTATAGAAAAGTATACCTGCAGTGACCACCACCAGTGTAATATAGTGTTTAAAAATGCAAATATTTGTGTGCCAGGGTATATTTCTGGTCGATTTTTGTATATTCTGTGAATTCTAAACCCCTCATACCATGAGTATTGAAAGCAAAAACATAATCGATGCCATGTGTTGGAATGAAATTAATTTCCAATGTGCTACTGGAGGTTGGTGCAGTAATCTGCCTCACAACAAGGATGCCAAAGTTTGCATCCAGTGTTCCCACCCCTGTTTTTTTTTTTTTCGCTCTCCTAGAACTGTTTTTCTGTTCCTGTCTTTTTCTATGTTTTTGTCACCCGTGTCTGTTTTTTCATCACAGTCATGTTTCTTTTAGGACAGTTCTTGAACTACAGTTTCTTGTGTACATAAATTTGTTTCATACGTCTTAACAAAAGCACGTCAACTCTGCCCATCTGTAAAAATGTAATTACTAGTTTGTCCATCCATCCATTATCCAACCCGCTATATCCTAACTACAGGGTCACGGGGTCTGCTGGAGCTAATTCCAGCCAACACAGGGCGCAAGGTAGGAAACAAACCCCGGGCAGGGCGCCAGCCCACTGCAGGATGCACACACAGTCACACACCAAGCACACACTAGGGACAATTTAGAATTGCCAATGCACCTAACCTGCATGTCTTTGGACCATGGGAGAAAACCCACATAGACACGGGGAGAATATGCAAACTCCACGCAGGGATGGCCCGGGAAGTGAACCCAGGTCTCCTAACTGCGAGGCAGCAGCGCCAC
Organism: Erpetoichthys calabaricus; assembly: GCF_900747795.2. Classification (NCBI taxonomy): domain Eukaryota; kingdom Metazoa; phylum Chordata; class Cladistia; order Polypteriformes; family Polypteridae; genus Erpetoichthys; species Erpetoichthys calabaricus. The sequence goes on along the minus strand of NC_041400.2, from coordinate 31,790,312 downwards.
CGTGCCGCCCTATATTACTAGTTTGTGCATAACCAAATTAACTTGGTGATTGTGATTGGCAGCATGTGCCTTGACATCACATCCTGCATAGTGCACATGCCTTAATGTCAGTCAGTCATGTGCTAATAGCAAAAGAGGTCATTAAATATTAACTGCTACATGTGGAAGCCACCAAAGTCTGCCATTGAGGATGTTAAAGAAAGATGGTGCCATAAACGATGTTGTGAGAAACTGAAAAAGTACAAACAGGAAAAGTTAAAGTTGTTGATTTGAGTGAGGACGAGTCCTGTTTAATGTTCTGCTCCCAAACTTGAAAATGATATTTCTTTCTTATCAGGAATATTATAGTTTTTTTACACTTGGATTTATTTGGCAGACGTGCTGCTGTTATATTTAATTAGAACATTCCTTGTACACCCTATTAAACATCTGTTTTTCTGTATTTATTTGGTTACATGGTCAATGTTTTTCCTAAAAGTTAGTGGCAACACTGTTCGCATCCTGTGTCCTTTCTACATGGAGTTTGCTTGTTCTTCCCATAGTCCAGAGGCATGTAAGTTAAGTGGACTGATGATGCTAAACTGGCGCGGACACATGCAGCAACACTTCAGTGCCGTGGTTCCCAAACTTGGCCCCCAGTGGCTGCAGGTTTTTGTTTCAACCGGATTCACAATAAGCGATAGTAATTGATCTCATTTAGATAAATGATTGTTTTTTTTTTCCTCCCTCATTCTGTATTCAGAAAAGTACAGCAGTATGATAGTTGTTTTTTTTAACATTCAAAGACATTTCGAAATGTTTTTTTGCTATAGCTTTAAATGCTTAACTTTTTGTTTTCCAATATTCTTCCCTTATTCTGTGTTGTCTGCTTACATCATTGTATCCGAATTGTAACAATTAAAAACAAGCAAAGCAGACAATGTGATCAACACTAAATGATGAAAGGCTGCAACTGCTTCAGAGTCAGACTAACTAATTAGTCAATAATGGAAAGGCAGAGAGCAAATCAGGAGGAACATAAAGAAAAAAACAATGCATTATCCACATATAACTGCTTAATTTTTGTTAATGTATTAATACACTTTTGTAATTTCTTCATTAACCCCAAAAAATAGAAACTGGGAAAGAGCATTTAATTATGTTTTTAGACCTATTAAAAATGAACATTGCTTGGAACAAAAGCCTGCAGCCCTGGGGGTCCCTAGGACACAGAGGTTTGGAAACCACTGTCTTAGTGTATGGGTGTTTGTGTGTTCGTTCACCCTGCTGTAGACTGGCACCCTACCCAGGGATGACTGTTTCTTTGTGCCATATGCTTGCTTGGATAGGTTCCCTGTGACCCTACCCAAATTTAAGCAAGCTTGGACGATGCGATGGATGCGGTATGCGATTTGGAAAGGGACACTGCTCAGTTTTATTTCTGAAGCTGTATGCCAAAAGTTAAATAGAAAACTGATAGTACAGAACTAGATGGTTGTTGCGGGTAGGGAAATGTAAGAAAACTTGGCATGTTTAAGATTGTTTGCTGCCAATCATTTGCTGAGCCAAATAAAAATTAAACGCCTTGGGGCATGGATATAGGCATCCATTTGTGTTTGTCACATTTGATAATTCGCACAATTTAAATATTCACATACTGTATTGTCGGTCTACACTGCTATTTCCATGCAAATTCTGGTGTTTTCAGAGACCTGTCATTTTAAACTGGGAGTAGGATAAATGATTCAATTAAGAAAGAACATGAACTAAAATTTTGACTCAAACAATTTTAATGTTGCATTTTGACACTGATTGAGGTACAAGAGAGGTTGTGCTTAAATTACATTATACAACTTAAATACCATGCATAAGTTTGGTCTCTTTTTTTAAAAAACGAAGACAACAATTCAGCTATTGAGAGGTAAAAGAAAAACCGATACAAGCTCCACTAACTTATTTTTGGATTGCATGGAATAGGTTGTAAGTTTAGTAATACACATTTTAATGATGAAGTTTTGGTAAGATGAAAGTATTTAAAAACATTATTTTTTGAACCAACAGGCATGTTATGTTACCAAAGGAACTTGCAAAACAGGTGCCCAAAACTCACCTAATGTCTGAAGAAGAATGGAGAAGACTGGGTGTTCAGCAGAGTCTAGGCTGGGTGCATTACATGATTCATGAACCAGGTACTGTCTAGTTATGTATTTTTAACTTTTAGTAAATATATGGATGTTATTTGCAGTGAGTATAATTTTTGACTTGCATTACAATCCCAAAGGGTACCTGTTAGGTTGTAAACCCTAATTTTTCTTGTTAGTGTAACTTGTATTTGGATTGATCGTTGCCTTAGACCTGAATGCTAGAAAAGGGCATGGGTCCCCAGAAACTGACTGGGAAAAGCAGTTTGAGAATGATTAAATAAAATGTTTAGAATGTAAAGTGTTTGCAAGAAATATTTTAAATATATAATGAAATACACATGTTGGTGACTATTTTAATAATTTTTTTCTTTTACATATTTGTTTACTGTTTGGCATCACTTTGAAACATAGTAAAGCATTATTGTAATGCCTCAGTGTTTTAAAATATTTATAACCTTGTTCTGGGAGATGTAAACCAATACAGTGTTGTTGAAGGACTAATGTTTTGGCAGCAATACTGTAAATTACAACAATGGCAAAGTGCTTTATTTCTTTAACCTTTGCCAAAATTAAGAGAAACTGAGTGAAAAATCCACTTTGTTAGCCTTGTTTTTAAGAAAACGCAAGATGTTCATCAAATTACCTGTAATTGATATTTGGCAAGGACTTTACGCAATTTTGCCTAAAAGCTGTGTTCTAGATGTCTCAATACCATGGGTGCTGTTATATTTTTGGTTGTACATCCGCAATACCAAAGTGATATTTTTGCTCATAGATGAAGAAAACTGGGATTGCACATCTGGATAGAATGGCGAATAAACCAGTAATTGACTTTTTTTTTCTTGCAAACTACCTTAAAGACTTACCTTATCCACTTAAATATTACAGTTGAGTCAGACTAAAGCAATAGTGTAATGTAATGGAGTTTCTATGTTATTCAAAGTTTACGAAATTTACTTTTGCAAGACAATCTTTAAATGTTAGTTGCTGTCCCAAATTAGCAGTTATGACAGGAACAAGATGCATCCTACATATTTTGAGAATGTTTTCCGAATTATACATTACAGTATTGCTTAAAACTGCTCTTGATTGCTTGGATACCTTGTGTAATCATGCTTGGTCACCAAATTTACGTTGGTCTGTGATCTGGTCATTCTAAGACATGAAATTCCATTCCAATAAACATTTAATATATTGATACATGTGGTTTCTGTCTTGCTGAAAAAAAGCAATTTTCACCTAAAGCCTTTTGTGCAAACATTGCTTATAGTGTCATCCCAACCAATTTCTCTCTCTCTCGCACTCGGGGTGGGGGACTACAGGATGATGAATTTTTCTTCAAATATTAGTTCAGGCATCAGTGTGTTTGTTTTGCACAGTGAATGTTATGATGGTATTTGAGACAAATCTTTGTGGAGTTGTCAATGTTTTCTCTACCTTCAGCATTTTGTAGCCAATAGTTCACAGTAGCTGTCAAGAGTACATGGCTCTTTTCAAAACACACAGCATTACAGTTAGTTACAGGGTGACCTTTTTAGTAGAGCTACAATATGTCTTTAAAGTTTGTGCCACTAATCAAATTATTCCCTAGTATGGTTAAACATTTTTGGTTAATTTTGTATTTGAATATTGGTATGGCAGTCAAGGAATAATGACTTTGGGTTCCATTTTTGGTGGGTTTGGGCTGTTTGCAGGGGTCTTGTGCCTTTGTTTGTCCCTCAGAAAGGTTGTCTAGATATTCTGTGCTTTGGTTCACGTTTGTGCTTAGAACTGTTCTGTTCTACTTGTTTGCATTTTTTCTAGCACTAAGAAGTACATAATTCATGCATTCCTTCCCATATTTAACAGTAGGCAATAGACCTTGTGGATTGATTCTATCCTCAAACACGTTAAGGTGTATGAAATTGGGTTAAAGGTATTTTTTTTTCCCTCTCTCCATTTCTGAAGGAGTCTTGTGCTCCTTAAGGCAGGTTACGTGCCTTAGTGTTTACCTTAGATGCAAGCATTTTCCAGTTGACTGCGGGTCAGAGGTGACCTGTTCTCCTTGCTGCATGGAATAATTTCAGTGTTTGTGAGTGATGCACCTGCAGTATGGGTACTGCCATTTGGCCTCTTAAACACTTTAATACACACGTTTTGAAAGAAAGTTTTAAATTGGCAGTTTTTTTTTATCGCATCCATTTAAAATGACTAAATCGCAATTATAAGGAACCCACTTCAGTTAGGTACCCTTTCTATTTTGCACCTTAACGTTTTAAACGGGCTGAAAAATGCCAAGTTGCTGTTTTAGTCACTTTAGGTTTTTTTAAGCTAGAATTCACTATGCCTTGAACAACCTATGCTGTATAAGTCTCAGGTCTGCTTAGTTTCTTGTGATGTTTTGCTTCCTGATTTCTTGCAAACCTTAAAGTACTTATAGCTTGCACGGTATAAGTGAATAGCCTGTATGAATGCCACAGCTTCTCAGAGGAATGTTGACACATAACTGACATACCATATTTTGAGTATTAAGCCTTTTATTTGCTTTCCTAGCCTAAAGCTGTCTTGATGCCATTAACATTTTGACCAACTGCACACACAGTATAAAGTTGTATGAATAAAGTTCTGATAACTTCACCACTTTCCTTTGACTCAAATCGATAATTTGTAAATTTGGTGGGTGGCTTGCCCTAAAGAGTCGTTAGGAATTTTCAGAGTTTTTGACATGCTAAGCCCAAAACATTCGCCATCAGTGGACTAATCAAATAATCTATTCATACTAACACATTTTGAGTCTATAGTGTATACAATTGATCCATTGTGATAAATTATGTAATGAATCATGGAAAATTAATTTGGCCCTAGTTAAGCTTGAATTCTTGTCATCCATATTCTTTATAAGATTTGATTTGTCCCTAATTCCCTAGTGTACAGGTTTCTCTCTCTTTTCTCTCTCTCTCTCTGTTCATTTTGAAATGTTACTTCTGCTAGCTTCATTTTAACTGCTGTCATTTCATAGACTGAGGACTAATCGATCTTGGTGTTCACTTAGTATTTGGATTCCTTATCTAAAGCTAGTTTTCATTTTCTGTACATAAATTACTTGAAACAACTTAAAGTTTAGAAACATACTGTATAATTCACTAAGTTTGTTTTGTTGCAATTTTTAAATGGATTCAGTGTTTTCTTGAGGGAAAGTTGTTTAACTTCTAGTCAATATTTTTTTTATAAATCATTCCTTTATTTAGAGAGAACTTTTTTTTTACTTTTTTTTTTTTTTTTTAAATCCTTCTCTCCTACAGAGCCACACATTCTGTTGTTTAGACGACCTCTCCCAAAAGACTGAATATTCTGGAATCATTTGAATCTTCTGGGACTACATATATAAAGTGGTATTCAGTGAATACTTGGATGTGTACAAACTACTTGTCATCTCCTCTGCATCAGCTGTATTCTTCACAGCAACAGAGCTCCATATAATACAGATAAGCAGAATTATTGGATGTCTCAATGGATGTTAAAGGGGCTAAAATTTGTTAAAAGATGTAATGCTGTTGACAAAGTGTGTGTTGAATGTGCTTACTATGTTTGTCTTTCCTCCTTTTCCTTTCAGCTCTTTTCAATAAAGTTAATATTTTGTCTTATTTCATTTATGAATGTGCATTGTTTTTCATCTCCAGTTTAAAGAAATGTATTTGGTAATGAGGTTAAAATAAAGTACTGTTCCCATGGTACAAGTCAAAAAAATGCACTGTTTTTAGATCTTCAGTGCTCAGTCTTGAAAATTTCATAAGTGTTTGGCATCTTGTATTCCAAGACTGTATAAATCCCAATTATTTCTGTTCTGCTTTATATCTATAGCTACTAAACTGGACCTTGCTATCTGAAATATTTTTATATAAAGGACTTCTGACGTCTGACACAACTTGATTTTGTAGTCATTGGGTATTTTGTCTTTGTATTTTCATTTTAATTTATACTAGGTAGATTCAATTGTTTATCCTCATTAGTTTTAATTAGACTATATATAGCTAATGGTAGATGACTCAATACTTCATTAACTCCAAGCATGGAGAAATTACTGCAGTTTTATTTTTTTGTCAAAATACTTTGAGTTTTAAGATAATTTTTTTTGTAAACAAGGTGAAGTGCAGTTAGAAATATCCCATCTGCATGGCCGTGTGAGACCAGCGTTAGATTTTTTTCTATACGTTTGGTTTCACTTTTCCAGAAGTTTCTACAGACTTAGTAGAATTTTTAATGCATAGATAAATCTTTCTTCAGTTACCATTGTTTAGAGCTTTAAAAACAAATCCAGAACTAGATAATGTTTAGTTTTGCCCACCAGCTATCAAGGCATCACTGTTATTAGAAGTCATTAATTTCTTAGATCTGTATAAATTTGTGCTTAGTGCATATTGCCTACTTTTATAAATGTAGGCACCTGTAATTCCTGATAAATGTGCCTGGCTTCCAGACATAAAGGGTAACCTAGGCTTGAAACCAAAGAAGTGGGATCACATTTTGCAAGTTCAAGATAGTACATGGAGTGGTTTCTAGTCCAAGACTACACGCTCTTGTAACTTTCATGTACCACTTTTTCTTGTACGGTTGTTGGAAAATTTGTGACATTTTCACTTAATAAACCTATTTTTAAAATGCTGAAGATATCTAATTTTTTTATTTATTTGAAAAACTAAGACATTTGAGTGTAAAAAGCTGGTTAAAAGATTTTAGTTGGAGATTAACTATAAATTTGCTTTCTATGAATTCTGAGGTTTTAGTTCATGTGTTTTTGTTTTACTTAGAATTGGTTATTAGTGACAGTGCTTTGCAATTCTGAATTGTTAAAGTTGGTTTTTTTTGTGTGTGTGTGTCTTTGTCACTAATACTAATGTCCTGAATGATCTCTGGTGCATTGGTGTGTTTAAACATACTGCTTACACTCTTCGCTAAAACAGTTTGATGGGATGAGAGTATTAAGGTATAATGGAGTCCAGCTAACAAATTCTAAATCAATTGATTTTGTGAAGTAGCATGATCATTCACTTCCTAATGTGGGCAAAGCTGCATGAGTTGATCTTTGTCTAAACCATGAATATAAATATTGTATTGCTGCTTATATTAGTGAATTTGTAACATAATGAGCCCCTGCTACTGCCAAATAAGATTTTAAATGGTCCCTTGTTAAAGAAATTAAATAGCTCCCATGTTTGTATATCTGCTGTTCTTTGACAGACATTATGCCTTATGCTCCAGTATGGACTTTTTTAATAAATTTCATGCTGTGGTAAAAGTAAAGCAATTAAACATCAAAGCTTAAATTATATATTGATACTGTGTTACTTGTATAGGTGTGTGTGTGTGTGTGTTTTTTTTGTTTTTTTTTTTTTCTCCTTTTGTAGGGTTTGTGGAAGTTCATTTGGAATAATACTGCTGTAATCTCAGAATTTTTAAGAAAATTGATTTGAATTTGGTCCCACTCATGGTATCTTTCTTGTATCCTAATTTTCAAATCTTTGGAGCAGCTGGTGCTTTTGAATTCACCTAATACAAGTGGATACGTACATAACCTGCCTAATATGCTGGTTCCCAAATTCTGCCAAGATGACGTCTGCCCAGCCTTTCCTAAACAAACCCTATTTTTTTAACCATAACCTTATCTTATTTGGACTGTTCATAGTGCTCAAGTGTTGCGGACCTGGCAATATCAGTAAAGTTACGTTGAAGCTATAGAAGTGGCCCCCAAATACTTCTGCCTTGTTAGGAGCTAATGGTGAACCTAATAATTTCAGAATGGCTAAGCTCCATGTTTAAAAGACTTAGCAGTATGGTGCTGTGGCTAATGCATATTGGTGACATACAATGTGACCTTGAGCCAGTCATTTAGCCAGACTGTGCTATAAAAGGGCTATTTGTGGAAGTTTGAGAGTGTCTATTATAATAGTTTTCAACTACTGTTTTATAAGTTTACATTTAGAAATTAAGCCAATGAAGCAGTGAATGCAACACAAACCTTTTAAGATGTTCAGGTGAAGGGCACACACAAGTCAATCTTGTGTTTATTTTTTATTTTTTTGTTTTTCTATGCATACTTTCCTGTGGATTGTCTTCTAGAGTTAGAATATCGATGCTGAAAAGAGTTGGCAAGTACTTTTTTTTATATAATAGAGATACATGCAGTGCATCCGGAAAGTATTCACACCGCATCACTTTTTCCATATTTTGTTATGTTACAGCCTTATTCCAAAAGGGATTAAATTCATTTTTTTCCTCAGAATTCTACACACAACACCCTATAATGACAATGTGAAAAAAGTTTACTTGAGGTTTTTGCGAATTTATTAAAAATAAAAAAAAACTGAGAAATCACATGTACATAAGTATTCACAGCCTTTGCTCAATACTTTGTCGATGCACCTTTGGCAGCAATTACAGCCTCAAGTCTTTTTGAATATGATGCCACAAGCTTGGCATACCTATCCTTGGCCAGTTTCGCCCATTCCTCTTTGCAGCACCTCTCAAGCTCCATCAGGTTGGATGGGAAGTGTCGGTGCACAGCCATTTTAAGATCTCTCCAGAGATGTTCAATCGGATTCAAGTCTGGGCTCTGGCTGGGCCACTCAAGCACATTCACAGAGTTGTCCTGAAGCCACTCCTTTGATATCTTGGCTGTGTGCTTAGGGTCATTGTACTGCTGAAAGATGAACCGTCGCCCCAGTCTGAGGTCAAGAGCGCTCTGGAGCAGGTTTTCATCCAGGATGTCTCTGTACATTGCTGCAGTCATCTTTCCCTTTATCCTGACTAGTCTCCCAGTCCCTGCCGCTGAAAAACATCTCCACAGCATGATGCTGCCACCACCATGCTTCACTGTAGGGATGGTATTGGCCTGGTGATGAGCGGTGCCTGGTTTCCTCTAAACGTGACTCCTGGCATTCACGCCAAAGAGTTCAATCTTTGTCTCATCAGACCAGAGAATTTTCTTTCTCATGGTCTGAGAGTCCTTCAGGTGTCTTTTGGCAAACTCCAGGCAGGCTGCCATGTGCCTTTTACTAAGGAGTGGCTTCCGTCTGGCCACTCTACCATACAGGCCTGATTGGTGGATTGCTGCAGAGATGGTTGTCCTTCTGGAAGGTTCTCCTCTCTCCACAGAGGACCTCTGGAGCTCTGACAGAGTGACCATCGGGTTCTTGATCACCTCTCTGACTAAGGCCCTTCTCCCCCGATCGCTCAGTTTAGATGGCCAGCCAGCTCTAGGAAGAGTCCTGGTGGTTTCAAACTTCTTCCACTTACGGATGATGGAGGCTACTGTGCTCATTGAGACCTTCAAAGCAGCAGAAATGTTTCTGTAACCTTCCCCAGATTTGTGTCTCGAGACAATCCTGTCTCGGAGGTCTACAGACAATTCCTTTGACTTCATGCTTGGTTTGTGTTCTGACATGAACTGTCAACTGTGGGACCTTATATAGACAGGTGTGTGCCTTTCCAAATTATGTCCAATCAACTGAATTTACCACAGGTGGACTCAAATTAAGCTGCAGAAACATCTCAAGGATGATCTGGGAAAATAGGATTCACCTGAGCTCAATTTTGAGCTTCATGGCAAAGGCTGTGAATACTTATGTACATGTGCTTTCTCAATTTTTTTATTTTTAATAAAATTGCAAAAACCTCAAGTAAACGTTTTTCACGTTGTCATTATGGGGTGTTGTGTGTAGAATTCTGAGGGGAAAAAATGAATTTAATCCATTTTGGAATAAGGCTGTAACATAACAAAATGTGGAAAAAGTGATGCGCTGTATATGGGTATGTGTGCGTTATGTTTGAGGTCCAGACATCCCCAACTGCGCTGTAGGCCTCGGTTAACGCAGGCACGGACTGGTTGTTCGCTGCTGGTGCAACTGGAAGTATGCACGCTTTCCACGTAACGCATTTATCGCCCGCTAGTCGATTTGTGGAACATTTAAAACCGGCTGCTGACCTGGCCCATAGGCTCATTATCTGTCTCCTCACTTGTGCAGGAAGGCTATCTTTTCTTTTAATCTGAGAAGGAAGTGAATACAGGACAACATCATTGACCCTGCTTGCCTGCTGTTCCTGTCTTGACAACAATAAAGCTGCTTTTCTTTTGGAAACCTGGACTCGCCTCCTCTTCTCTTGTGCAGCTCTTTGTCCCACACACCACTATATATACTTTATTTATTTAAGTTTTAAGCGTCTGTGCAAAGCCAAATTTCCCCTGGGAACAAATAAAGATCTATGTATCTACCTATCCAAGTTGACTACAACTTTTGAGATGCAATTGGTTACATTTCCTTTGTTTTTCCGATTGAGCACAGACAGGTGAAGTGACTTGCCCATGGTCACACAATATCTGTAACAGGATTTGAACCTACATCGTCAGGGGCTGAAGTGCAAAACCTAAAACAACTATGCCAGACTATCCCTGCACAATGCCACACTGCCCCTACTCTTTATATTCTGTGAGGAAGCACTTTAGAAGAATGATCCATCCATCCATCCATTGTCTCCCGCTTATCCGAGGTCGGGTCGCGGGGGCAGCAGCTTGAGCAGAGATGCCCAGACTTCCCTCTCCCCGGCCACTTCTTCTAGCTCTTCCGGGAGAATCCCAAGGCGTTCCCAGGCCAGTCGAGAGACATAGTCCCTCCAGCGTGTCCTGGGTCTTCCCCGGGGCCTCCTCCCGGTTGGACGTGCCTGGAACACCTCACCAGGGAGGCGTCCAGGAGGCATCCTGATCAGATGCCCGAGCCACCTCATCTGACTCCTCTCGATGCGGAGGAGCAGCGGCTCTACTCTGAGCCCCTCCCGGATGACTGAGCTTCTCACCCTATCTTTAAGGGAAAGCCCAGACACCCTGCGGAGGAAACTCATTTCAGCCGCTTGTATTCGCGATCTCGTTCTTTCGGTCACTACCCATAGCTCATGACCATAGGTGAGGGTAGGAACATAGATCGACTGGTAAATTGAGAGCTTCGCCTTGCGGCTCAGCTCCTTTTTCACCACGACAGACCGATGCAACGCCCGCATTACTGCGGATGCCGCACCGATCCGCCTGTCGATCTCACGCTCCATTCTTCCCTCACTCGTGAACAAGACCCCGAGATACTTGAACTCCTCCACTTGGGGCAGGATCTCGCTACCAACCCTGAGAGGGCACTCCACCCTTTTCCGGTTGAGGACCATGGTCTCGGATTTAGAGGTGCTGATTCTCATCCCAGCCGCTTCACACTCGGCTGCGAACCGATCCAGAGAGATCTGAAGATCACGGCCTGATGAAGCAAACAGGACAACATCATCTGCAAAAAGCAGTGACCCAATCCTGAGCCCACCAAACCGGACCCCCTCAACACCCTGGCTGCGCCTAGAAATTCTGTCCATAAAAGTTATGAACAGAATCGGTGACAAAGGGCAGCCCTGGCGGAGTCCAACTCTCACTGGAAACGGGTTCGACTTACTGCCGGCAATGCGGACCAAGCTCTGGCACCGATCGTACAGGGACTGAACAGCCCTTATCAGGGGGGCCGGTACCCCATACTCTCGGAGTACCCCCCACAGGATTCCCCGAGGGACACGGTCGAATGCCTTTTCTAAGTCCACAAAACACATGTAGACTGGTTGGGCAAACTCCCATGCACCCTCCAGGACCCTGCTAAGGGTATAGAGCTGGTCCACTGTTCCGCGACCAGGACGAAAACCACACTGTTCCTCCTGAATCCGAGGCTCGACTATCCGACGGACCCTCCTCTCCAGGACCCCTGAATAGACTTTTCCAGGGAGGCTGAGGAGTGTGATTCCTCTGTAGTTGGAACACACCCTCCGATCCCCCTTCTTAAAGAGGGGGACCACCACCCCGGTCTGCCAATCCAGAGGCACTGTCCCTGATGTCCATGCGATGTTGCAGAGGCGTGTCAGCCAAGACAGTCCTACAACATCCAGAGCCTTGAGGAACTCCGGGCGTATCTCATCCACCCCCGGGGCCCTGCCACCAAGGAGTTTTTTGACCACCTCGGTGACCTCAGTCCCAGAGATGGGGGAGCCCACCTCTGAGTCCCCAGGCTCTGCTTCCTCATTGGAAGGCATGTTAATGGGATTGAGGAGGTCTTCGAAGTATTCCCCCCACCGACCCACAACGTCCCGAGTCGAGGTCAGCAGCGCACCATCCCCACCATATACAGTGTTGACACTGCACTGCTTCCCCTTCCTGAGACGCCGGATGGTGGACCAGAATCTCCTCGAAGCCGTCCGAAAGTCATTCTCCATGGCCTCCCCAAACTCCTCCCACGCCCGAGTTTTTGCCTCAGCAACCACCAAAGCCGCATTCCGCTTGGCCTGCCGGTACCTATCAGCTGCCTCCGGGGTCCCACAGGACAAAAGGGTCCTGTAGGACTCCTTCTTCAGCTTGACGGCATCCTTCACCGCCGGTGTCCACCAGCGGGTTCGGGGATTGCCGCCACGACAGGCACCGACCACCTTACGGCCACAGCTCCGGTCAGCTGCCTCAACAATAGAGGCACGGAACATGGCCCATTCGGACTCAATGTCCCCCACCTCCCTCGGGATGTGGTCGAAGTTCTGCCGGAGGTGGGAGTTGAAGCTACTTCTGACAGGGGGCTCTGCCAGACGTTCCCAGCAGACCCTCACAACACGTTTGGGCCTACCACGCCTGACCGGCATCCTCCCCTACCATCGAAGCCAACTCACCACCAGGTGGTGATCAGTTGACAGCTCCGCCCCTCTCTTCACCCGAGTGTCCAAGACATGTGGCCGCAAGTCCGACGACACGACCACAAAGTCGATCATCGAACTGAGGCCTAGGGTGTCCTGGTGCCAAGTGCACATATGAACACCCCTATGCTTGAACATGGTGTTCGTTATGGACAATCCGTGACGAGCACAGAAGTCCAATAACAAAACACCGCTCGGGTTCAGATCAGGGGGGCCATTCCTCCCAATCACGCCCTTCCAGGTCTCACTGTCATTGCCCACGTGAGCATTGAAGTCTCCCAGCAGAACGAGGGAGTCCCCAGAAGGTATGCCCTCTAGCACCCCCTCCAGGGACTCCAAAAAGGGTGGGTACTCCGAACTGCTGTTCGGTGCATACGCACAAACAACAGTTAGGACCCGTCCCCCCACCCGAAGGCGAAGGGAGGCTACCCTCTCGTCCACCGGGGTAAACCCCAATGTACAGGCTCCAAGTTGGGGGGCAATAAGTATACCCACACCTGCTCGGCGCCTCTCACCGGGGGCAACTCCAGAGTGGTAGAGAGTCCAGCCCCTCTCAAGGAGATTGGTTCCAGAGTCCAAGCTGTGCGTCGAGGTGAGCCCGACTATATCTAGCTGGAACCTCTCAACTTCGCACACTAGCTCAGGCTCCTTCCCCTTCAGAGAGGTGACATTCCACGTCCCAAGAGCCAGTTTCTGTAGCCGAGGATCGGACCGCTAAGGTCCCCGCCTTCGGCCACCACCCAACTCACACTGCACCCGACCTCCTTGGCCCCTCCCATAGGTGGTGAGCCCATGGGAAGGGGGACCCACGTTGCCTCTTCGGGCTGTGCCCGGCCGAGCCCCATGGGTGCAGGCCCGGCCACCAGGCGCTCGCCATCGAACCCCACCTCCAGGCCTGGCTCCAGAGTGGGGCCCCGGTGACCCGCGTCCGGGCAAGGGAAAACGCCGTCCAAAATGGTTTTTCTTCATAGGAGGTTTGTTTAACCGCTCTTTGTCTCATCCCTCACCTAGGACCAGTTTGCCTTGGGTGGCCCTACCAGGGGCATAAAGCCCCGGACAACAGAGCTCCTAGGATCATTGGGACACGCAAACCCCTCCACCACGATAAGGTGACGGTTAAAGGAGGGGTTTAGAAGAATGAGAGGAGCATAATTCCTTCCAGTTGATCAAAATGTAAGCAAAAAGATTTCTATAGTGCATGTGGAAACTACACCCCTTTAACTGATGGGGTGATTAATACAAATTGTACTATAGAAAAAAAAAATCTATTAGGACTGCAGCAGTATATCACATAAAAGTACAACTGCAATTCCAGAGATCAAGCAAAGCTTAACATTTACTTAAATACATGTTACTCATCTCTGCTACCCACCTCAAAATGGTCTGGACTGAGATCCCCTCAATCCTGAAGCATAGTTTTCTTTCTGCACCCAATACTGCGCTAGGTTATTTTGCACGCTAGGCCAAGCTTATTAGTGCAACAATTGACTGTTCCGTAGCTAACCCGTGCAGCTTGACACTTGTGATCTGCACCCTGCCTTATTCGCCTTGTTGATGGCACCAGCCCTGCTGACAGGAGCTCTGACTCCCCATGACTCTGCATTACATTAATCAGTCAGAGAAAACATGCAATCGAATGAATGGATGATTAGACTCTGCACTCAGCTTCAAACTATTTGTCCTCTTTTGAAATACTGGTGGTGATACATGCTGACCTGTGCAATTTTATCTTGTGCCAGCCATAATGGCTTACTGGCATATACCAATGCATCACCCGCATTTTAAACAAAACAAAGCTATGCTTATCTATGAGTGATTAAAGGATGAACAATTTTTTAAATAGCTTGATTTGGTTATCATCCTATGGGCAAAATTGCATATACTAATAAAAAAAAGCCTTACAGAAAGACAGGTAATTCTTTTGCTTTTAATTTTATCATTGCCATCATTTATGTTAGTATGCATTCCTCACTGTTTACAATTTTCTGCCATTTTGTAGTGTTCTAGAAGAGCCCGCTCAGATGCAGTCCTGTCTCCTTCTGTTCTTCACCTGTGGGTGTGAGGTGGTTCAGCTATGTTTAAAACTCAGGAAAACAGAAGAACTATATACTATGCTTCAAATCTTTAGTTAAAGTATGCACAATAAGGAAACACAAAGGTAGAAAGTTATTTCTACACTGAAAACGAAAGAAGTTTAAATACACAACGTTTTGGCTGTACAGTTTTCATTAGGTGTGCAACTGAAAAGGAAAGAGCAGATAAAATTTATAAATGAGGGGAAGGAGGAAACAAGGCCAGGGCAGATGAAAGGAGAAGAAAAAGAGGTGAAAGTAGGTGAGAAAAAGCTGCCATTAGAGAAGATGAAAGGAGAGAATAACATGTTTTACCTATAATTGCTACTAGAATTTATTACACATTTCTGTATCTTATGCCAGAAGTGACTCTACTCCTTTGGGCTGTTAACCTGCAATTGCTTTGTCCTGGGTATGACATTAATCTGCATCAAGCCCTGCCAAGCAGGTCCTCCAATTTACTGTGAAAACTTGGGGGTTGGAGGCAGGATTGGCACTCCAGCTACCGATAAAAAACTTCACACTGTTCAGTGTGGTGCTGAGGGGCCACCCGCTGCACTTGGGTCCCAATCCAGGTGGGTCGTCATGTGGTGGGTGCGGCAACACGCTTATCAGTGCATGCTCCCAACCTCTGTATGTTTAGATACTTAATAAATACTTTAAATAGATTCCTATTCTTGATTAGCTTTTGATTTACCCTACTATATTTCAAACACCAGATTAGGTAGTGTTCTAATGTTTCTTGAATACCGCATTGCTCACATTTTCCTGTTTTATTCTTGCCAGTATTGATTCAGTCCAACATGCCAAAGCTTTAATCTCTTAAAAATATATTTTTTGCTATTTATCCATTTATTCCTACTACTTACTAGACATTTTAACCAAAACAAATTCTTCCTTTATCACTGTTCTACCAAATGTTTGCTATTCCCTAAAAACTGCCCTTTTAATTACACATTTAAATTCACATTTGCTTAAAGGAACCTTGAAGTCTATATCTGTTCTATACAAAGTTTGTTTAGATAACATGTCTGCTCTTTTATTTCCATGCACTCCTTTGTGAGCAGGAATCTAAGAAAATTTCACAATTATATTATTAAAATATAAGCCAGTTATGGCACGTTTTACTTCCAATAAACGATTATTTCTATTTGATGTTTTTTAAAGATGTTAATGAGTCTATTAAGATAACAGCCCTATTGGTTTAACCTTGTTTATCCATTCAAAAAGAAAAATAGTAGCCATCATTTCTTATTAAAAATCTGATCATTCATTTGATTTTCTAATGGCCGTTCCATTAGCCACATTCTTAACATAAGGGTCTTTTGTTCTATCAATATAAATTTCTATACTTATCATCCAAATAATTATTTAATAACTGACTCTGCCATGAAAATGAACTTACATTATTCATATTTTCTCTTGTTATATAATCAATAATTCATTTCACAAAATACCATGACGGCTAAACAGAAATCTTATCAATCTCAATAAGAAACATATTGAATGGAGAATCCTCTACCAGTCTTAAAACTCTTTTACTGAATGAATCACATTTCATTTCCCCATTTTGATATTTTCAACAATATTCTAGTGTTTCATCTGTTGAATGCCAGTAGTTTAGACCCAGTAAGTTCCTTCTCAAACACAGTGGTAATTCTCCCATTTCCACTAATAAAGCATTTGATTGGGTATATGCAAAGGCCACTAAACATAGTTTTCTTATTATTATTATTTTAGCTGCTCCCGTTAGGGGTTGCCACAGCGGGTCATCTTCTTCCATATCTTTCCGTTCTCTGCATCTTGTTCTGTTACACCCATCACCTGCATGTCCTCTCTCACCACATCCATAAACCTTCGCTTAGGCCTTCCTCTTTTGCTTTTCCCTGGCAGCTCTATCCTTAGCGTCCTTCTCCCAATATACCCAGTATCTCTCCTCTGCACATGTCCAAACTAACGCAATCTCGCCTCTCTGACTTTGTCTCCCAATCGTCCAACTTGAGCTGACCCTCTAATGTCCTCATTTCTAATCCTATCCATCCTCGTCACACGCAGTGCAAATCTTAGCATCTTTAACTCTGCTGCCTCCAGGTCTGTCTCCTGCTTTCTGGTCAGTGCCACCATCTCCAACCCATATAACATAGCTGGTCTCACTACCGTCCTGTAGACCTTCCCTTTCACTCTTGCTGATACCCATCTGTCACAAATTACTCCTGACACTCTTCTCCACCCATTCCACCCTGTCTGCACTCTCTTTTTCACCTCTCTACCACAATCCCCATTACTCTGTACTGTTGATCCCAAATATTTAAACTCATCCCCCTTCATCAACTCTACTCCCTGCATCCTCACCATTCCACTGACCTCCCTCTCATTTACACGCATGTATTCTGTCTTGGTCCTACTGACCTTCATTCCTCTCCTCTCTAGAGCATATCTCCACCTCTCCAGGGTCTCCTCAACCTGCTCCCTGCTATCATTACAGATCACAATGTCATCAGCAAACATTATAGTCCATGGGGACTCCAGTCTAATCTCGTCTGTCAACCTGTCCATCACCATTGCAAAATAAGAAAGGGCTCAAACATAGTCTAAGTGCTTTATTCAATGAAGACAGTAAGTTAGATTAGTGTTTCTTAAAACATTTTTCTTTTCTTGTGACCCAATCTCGCCATTCTGAGTGTCTTCCCAGTCTATCTGATTGGTCATCAGTCATCCCAATCCCCCTTGGATAATCTCTCAAATTCCCATTGAATAAAATGATGAATCATGACTCTGTGTGACCCAAAAGCTGCCAATCCATGGCCAATTTAGGGTCATAACTCATAGTTTTAGAAATTGTGAGGTGAGGCAGAATTATATTCTTGACTTCCATAATCCATTACAGACCTAATCAATGATGCACATATCCTATATAATGTATTTCTGTCTTGCTTGTCCTAATACACACCTCATTAAATTGAATCTGCTCTTATATTCTGGATTTGTTCCCTCATTCCCCTCCTAAATAATAAAGCACTGGCACTGAGTGCCAGAGTGGACCCTTTTGTCCTTTTTATAGGCACCCCTGCCACTGGCTTTGGAGCTGCTCTTTTGCATAATGGAATGCCAGCTCTTACTATTGGTGGCTCATCACTGGCTGGTGCAACTTGTCAGCACCTTTACAATATGGGATGTGCAGTGCATATGCATATATGTAGATGTAATGGAGAGATTGCAGTAGCAACTGGACGTTTATGGTGTACATTCCTATTATTGTATCTGCTTTAACGCAGTTAGTTAATTAAATCATTAAATAGTTATTAAGGCTTATCTAGAGTGTTCCTTGCAGGAGACAAGATCACGACATATGTTACCTGCTCTTTTTTTACTTGCACACTTGATGAAGGTTACACAGCCAAAACGTTATGTCTTTAACCTTCTTTCCTTTTTAGCTTGGAAATAACTTTTTAACCATTTCTGTCTTTTGCAGATGCACATAGTTGAAACCCTATGCAAAATACATTCCTGGCAGAGGAAAAACATTTAAAAATACAGAAAACATAGAGATCTCCATAAATAGGTTTATTTGTGTAACTAAAGTAGTAAAGTGTTTTCTTTATAGTGATTTGTATTACACATGTACTGTATATGACAACCATGCAAGCAGCAGCCTACAAATCCAACTCTCTTTGAGTAATGCTTAATTTTAATACAATAATCCAAATACATCATTGTATAAATAAGTATATTATAAAGAAATTGCTATCTAACTGGAAGAACAAAGTAAAAACTCGCTTCATGCTTGCTCGTTGAAGAGCTTGCTCATTTCAAGTTGTAAACATCTCGTCACTTTTGGACCTCTGCGCTCGCCTTAATCACGATACAAAAATTCCAGGTCAACCCGGAAGTAGGGATTGAGCCACACAACTCGAGAAGCGCAGTCGGAGTTGCAAGAATGTTGTTTTGAGTCGCCGTTGAAAATCATGGATTCTGAAACTCAGGTGAAGTTTATGAAAAAGATATATAACGATGTATATATGCTATCTTATTTATCGGGGGAAATTATTATGTTTGTTTAGCGTCGTAGGTTGTCATTTGGGGGATTAACCTTTGCTCCATATAGTATTGTTTTGTAAACTGCACTTTCAGCATAACAACCAATGCAATCATGGAATCGGGTACATAACCACTGACTGCATGGGCGGCTGTGGTGTTTTGTAGATTTTCATGTAATGATGGTTGGCAAGTTCTAGCAAAAAGGTGTCTTGCGTTGTCGAGTGCGCGCAGACTTTCGAGTTTATTGAGCATATTGTCTATTGCTCTCCCCACTAGCACGCCGAACTGCGTGTAATAAGTACATAATTGTGTGCATATAATCATGAATGATGTGCATGTATTTCTGTCGTAAGATGACGTTGCAGTTTTGTGGTCTAATAGCTTATTTCTCCTATACACACAGGGAAGCAAGTTATCGCCTGATGTCAAGCCTTTTATACCTAAAGGGACTGCCAAGGGGATATCTTTTCACTCTCAGTACGTTGGTTCTTCATTCTTCCTGTTAATAAACAAGTAGAGAACAGTATGTTTAGTCTTGTAAATCAAGATGTGCTGCATTTTTAAGCTATCTGAAGTTTCAAGAACTCCAAGTTGATTGTTTCCTTATCCTTCAGGCTAAATCATCATTTATTTACAATTCTATATATGTCTTACTTCGACCAGTTTAAAACTAACTTGCTTTTGATGGCCCAGAAGTTTAATTGTGAAGGTGCTTGTATTTAACGACTCATCTTCATAGTGCTCTGTGGGTAATCTGACCTTTTGGGCATGCTGTGGTGTTAAAAGTTTTAAAGAGAGGCAGATATATTAGAATATTAGATCTTCATTCCAACAGTGCCTACAGATAAAGGTGATGACACATAACATTGACACAGTGTTTTTATTCACATAATCTAAATTTACAAAAATGCAGATTTGTCACGTGCAAAAAGTAAGCATACCCCTCCATTTATCACCGCTTCGAATTAGAAAAATGTGTCAACTATTAGAGAATGCCTAGGGAGTATTCAGTTGAAACCTGTCTTCTTTAAACCACAGATATCTAGGGTCTGGTGTTCTTTTTACTAATAACACGTTTTTTCATCATTCCAAGATAAAAGGAGCTCTCAAAAGACTTCAGAGAGAAGGTTGTGGATGCCAGGCAAGGTATTTGAAAAGATCGGCAAATTATTTGAAATGAATCATTTCATTATAAGGAAAATCATCTACAAGTGGTGTATATTTCAAGCGAATGTAATTTGTCCAGAACAGGTGGGCCCAGCAAATACAGCCCAAGATCTAAGTGTTTTATACTAAAAGAAGTCTCCAAAAGTCCCAAAATTTAAAAGTTGGTGACAAAGTGCAAGCATCTACAATCGGGAAGAGATTACACTGATTTAACGTGCATGCAAGATGTGTGCCAGGAACTGTCCAAAACGATACTTAGAGTAAGACAGTGGTTTACCATTTCAAATACAGGCAAAGAGCATTCCTTCTGGGTCAGTGTGCTCTGCACAGATGAATCAATGATAGTTAATTCTGTATCTTGTGAAAAGGGTTGAGGAAATGTTAGGGCATCTGTCTTAAAGTTGATGTTGAAACAGAGTTCGACTTTTCAGCTTGATAATGATCTGAACAGAACAAGGACATCCACCAAGAAATGTCTGAAAAGGTAGAAATGGAGGGTTATGGACTGGCCTAATTCAAATTGTGGGGGGATTTGAAAAGGGAAAGTACATGCAAGAAAGCCCACATCTTGCAACTCAAGGGATTTTGCATGGAGGAGTAGTCAGGCGTTTTCACTGAGTCAGTACCAGCTCTGGAGGCCAAGGTGTACTTACTTTTTCCCCAGTAAAACATTACATCTTTTTATATTTTTATTGAAGAAATTGCTGAAAAGGCAAATTTTCCTTATGTTTTTATTCAAGTATGTCATCTTTATTTGTAGGCAAATGTTTGCATGAAGATCTGCCTGTTCAAATATGTTGAAAAAGTCAACAATTTCCATGAGGTGTACTTACTTTTTCACATGACTGTACATATTTTTTGTAACTGCTTAACCTTTCATCACTTGTTTATTACCATTTCTTCAATGCTCACAAATATTTATTTCAAATGAGCATTTTTGAACAGTTAGTTGATGCTTGATTATACAGTGAAATTTGAATATGTAAACCATAAGAAGGAGACTCTGCTCAGGTGTTACAGTGGCATTTACAGCTAGTTATCTACTTTCTTAGCGTTCAGCTCTGTTTAGTAATTGGGTTCCACTCTGTGTAAATTATTCACTTCAGGGTTATGAACTTGGAATATTTTCTCCAGGCTACACAAAGTTGGTATAACAGGTACAATTGTGGCCTTCCGTTATTTGGGTTAATCTCAGTTTTCTGTAACATACAGAGGTCAGTTAGTTTGAAAAGTATTTTCCAATATATAATGTCTGTTGCAAGTGAGGTGTTAGTACTTTGAAATATTCTTTTAGCATTACTTCATTCATGGTTTTGCAGTGTCAATTATTTTTTTTTTCTTCTTCAAAACCTATGCGATTAGTCAGGTTTTGATTTGACATTAAGTATTAAGCTGGTAAAACTAATAAAAAAACAGAGTTTTTTTTTCACAAAATGTAAATGACACCAGCGTTGACCAGAGTACTTCTAGTATGATCTGGTATGAAATTCATTCATTTGATCTAGCCAGTTTGTACTGATGATGTCTTGATAGATTGTGGTGTCTTCACCCACCTTGATGCTAAAGTTGACTATGAGCATTTTAAAATCTCTGTTGCACAGTTCATCTAGAATGTCCTGCGGTTGTTCGTAAAACTTTCTTTTTATCTCTTCACCGATGATTCTGTGCTATGCTCCAGCAAACAACAGACTTTAATTTAGTTAGTTTCCTCTTTTTGGTATTGAAAGATGTGGTGATGCAGCCTGTCCAGAAGTGCACAGATTTATAGATAGGAAGTTACACTCACCAATATTTAAAATCATAGAAAATTGTTTGTTTTATCCTATCTTATTTAAAACATTCATCTATTTTCACATTCACAGGAAGCAATTAATAGACTGTTTTAAATTTCTCAGTGGTTGGAAGGAGGGATTCAACCTTGAAGATCAGAACAGCAGTGAGATAGTCTTAATTATTTTTTTAAGCAAGCAGAAAGAATGCAACCCTTTAATACATAAATCCTTTATGTATAACATGGAAGAAGAGTAAGAGAGTGCCTTATAGTCTCATTCTATATGGTTATTTAACAATATGCTATATATGATTAATTATAATAAATGCTTAGTTCTCTCATACTGTTCATGATCATTTAGCGTTTGTGTTACTTGCCTTATTTATGTGCCTTTCTTGCTGGGTACAATCATGCAATGTCTTATCCATTAAATGTTATAAAGCTTTCCTTGCTTTTTTAATTTTTAATTGGGAATATCTTTTAAATACTATAGGGATCAAAACAATAAGGAAGAAAACCGAAGAGATGAATCTTTCCGGAATTTCTCTTCCACTTTTGAGAAGCATTCTTCTGAAAGTCTGACAAAAGCACAAAGTAACAGACTTTCAGAGCCTTCACTCCAAAATGAAGGTGCTAACCCAAGAAAATATGAAAATTTGAGCACTGAGGTTAAGGTTGCAAAGGAAAAGAAGCCAAGGTCTTTGCCAGCTCAGGTAAACACCTGAATTTAGAGTTTTGTTTTTTATTATAAGTTGATATTAATGTTTACTTAAACAGGAAATTGCCACATTCCTTTTGTTCCCTTTTGCCACAAATTACTGCAGATGATATTCTTTTAAAGTTTCATCGTTTTGAGAAGAAAGAACACTGTTTTGATATGCTGTTAGACTTCTATTTCATTCACAGCATAATTTTCTGCATTTTATTTGCTTATTGTGTGATTTGCACTAATAGACTAATATTTTCCTTTTTGCAGACATCTCAATTAAAATACGAGTCTCGCATTCAGTGGAAAAAATCAAATATGAGGCCAGCCAGTGCAAATCTGGGTCAGTACAGTACACAAATATCAAGTGTGGTCATTATGCATAGTGAAAATAAGAATTGATTTTCACAGTGAGTACTTTTACAAAGTCAAAGATACATAGCATGTTTATGATAGTAGACAGAGAGCAGAGTTAATAGCAGACTTAATGCACTTCAGAGCACAGTGAAGGCAGAAAGAATGCAAAAAGTGTTAATGGCACTGAAAGCGTTTATTTTATATAGTGACTATGGTGTACTGTTTTGGTAAGAAAAGCTGATTTACTTTTTAGAAGAACTCATTAGTAATTGGTGATACCAGGGAGTCAAATTAAGATACTGCATACTATTTGCAGTGTGAGAGGGGAAGTGCAGTATTCTCAGAAAAGCCCATATAGATATATGGGAGAACATCCAGATATCTCCTATAGACTGTGAACAGGTCTGATTTTAAAACCAGTATTGTGAAGCAATGAATACTAGCATGAGTACTTTATGGTCTTAATGGTTTCTAGTGTCATGTAACTCGTAAGGCCCTATATCACACATGTACTCATGAAGGATGCTCTTTATTGATTAATTATATAAGTTAGTGATTGGAGTCTCAAATGTCAAATACATTTTTATGACTTTAATTTTCTAAATTTCTACTAGTTCTTCAAGCAGGTGTCACGATATTTGTTAACATTATGTGGCAGTACTAGTATCAGGTGCATTTCTGTAAAGCAGTCTGTCTGGTAATTAAAATATGCAATTTTTTAAAGAATTATTTAGACACCCAGGTTCTAGGAAATATAGTTTAAACACTCTAAATAACATTAAATTGAAGAAAAGCTATACACATCCAATGTGAGATTTTTCAACACGTTTAAATTTTAACAAAGGAGTAAAATGTATATAAGCTATAAAAAGCACTCTCAATAAAATAGTTGATCATTTTAGGTAAATAACAAGAGCACTTATATCAAAAATTGTACCACATTAACCAGCAAAATAGTAATAATATTTGCATCTTAGTCTTAAAAAGTTGCATTGGACAGTCTGGAAGCTTCATATACATGATTATACATTATTACACACAGGATTTTTTTCTAAAAAAAGATTGCATGAAGATATAATAAAAAAAATAACAGATTATGAAACTTTCAGATCTATTGACAGACACTAGTATTTTAGAAGGTCTGTTAATATGACTAATTAAAAAATGCAAAAATGCCATTATGTTTATTACATCAGTGTCAGATGCAGACATGGAAAGACAAGGAGTTTACAATATCATGGTTTAATAATTAAGGTTAAAATTTAGTAGGAGAAAATAGATTGCTGCACTGTGGGTGTTCTAGTTTAGACACAAGAAAGATTGCTTTCTTTGTTGTGCACCAGATGCCTACAGCATAGTCTGACCTTGCCTGTTGCACAGAGCAGCAAATAAGCAAAAACACACACACATGTAACATTTATTCAGTCTACATTTATTCAGTGCTTTACAGGAAAGTACAGAGTTGTGCTTCTTCTTAAATGTAAAAATTAATTCACTTCCACTGTCGTAGTCTAGGCATAGCTTTTAGTGTAATACAAACATTTACTATGTTGATTCAGACACCTAAGCTGCTCTATGCAGAGCAAAGATCTGTGTCTCTGGGTATATTCTGGGGTGACTATGGATTAAACTACTCATAGATCAAACTAGTCATTTTGTTATTTTCATATTTATTTGTAGCTGAAAGTAACACATATAGATTAAAATGTGAACTTAATATAACTTATGCCATAATAGTAACCATTAAAATGTGACAGTGATTTTACAGACAGAAATAATTGTGAATGTTTTTCAATTCCTTTGAGACAAATATTGAATGCATGTCAAACATGATCTTTTCTCTGGAAGAACAGTATCAGATATTTTATTTTTTTGGTGGTTTGTACTTTTTTTTTAATACAGTAATCCCTCCTCCATCGCGGGGGTTGCGTTCCAGAGCCACCCGCGAAATAAGAAAATCCGCGAAGTAGAAACCATATGTTTATATGGTTATTTTTATATTGTCATGCTTGGGTCACAGATTTGCGCAGAAACACAGGAGGTTGTAGTGAGACAGGAATGTTATTCAAACACTGCAAATAAACATTTGTCTCTTTTTCAAAAGTTTAAACTGTGCTCCATGACAAGACAGAGATGACAGTTCAGTCTCACAATTAAAAGAATGCAAACATATTTTCCTCTTCAAAGGAAACAGAGAGTAAAGCAAACAAATCAATAGGGCTGTTTGCTTTTAAGTATGTGAAGCACCGCGGCACAAAGCTGTTGAAGGCGGCAGCTCACACCCCCTCCGTCAGGAGCAGAGAGAGAGAGAGAGTTTGTTTTTCAAACAAAAATCAATACGTGCCCTTTGAGCTTTTAAGTATGCAAAGCACCGTGCAGCATGTCCTTCAGGAAGCAGCTGCACACGTCCCTATCGTCTAGGTGTGCGAACAGCCCCCCTGCTCACACCCCCCTATGTCAGCGCAAGAGAGAGAGAGAGAGAGAAAGTAAGTTGGGTAGCTTCTCAGCCATCTGCCAATAGCGTCCCTTGTATGAAATCAACTGGACAAACCAACTGAGGAAGCATATACCAGAAATTAAAAGACCCATTGTCCGCAGAAACCCGCGAAGCAGCGAAAAATCCGCGATATATATTTAAATATGCTTACATATAAAATCCGCGATGGAGTGAAGCCGCGAAAGACGAAGCGCGATATAGCGAGGGATCACTGTAATGACAAATTCTGTGTTACTCTTATGATTAAGTTACTCTTATCCATCCATCTATCCATTTTCCAACCCGCTGAATCCGAACACAGGGTCACGGGGGTCTGCTGGAGCCAACACAGGGCACATCCAGGAACCAATCCCAGGCAGGGTGCCAACCCACCGCAGTACTCTTTATCATTAACGTCAAATATTTAAGTCATTTGTTTTTATGATTATCATCCACCTCACGTTTAGCTGATATACAGTTAGGTCCATAAATATTTGGACATTTGGACTTTTTTCTAATTTTGGTTCTGTACATTACCACAATGAATTTTAAATGAAACAACTCAGATGCAGTTGAAGAGCAGACTCTCAGCTTTTATTCAGTGGGATGAACAAAATGATTGCATAATCGTTGTCTCTGTCCAAATATTTATGGACCTAACTTTACTGTAATTGTTACAAGGTAGAACTACCTGTGCTATAATGCTATCTAGATGTTATCTACATACAGTTTATGATACTAATCCTCCACCTGTTTTTATCCATTCTGCCTGAGCAGTAGCTGCTCATCTTCAAAATGTTAGGGCTGCCATAATTATCAACTAAATCTTACATGTAACAGATATCTTAAAACTTAGATTGTCAGGCTCTGTTCTGTTTGTCATCGTGTTTATTGAAGTTTTTAAAAAGCAATAATGACCAAAAATAACACTCAATAGAAATCCCATAAAATAAAGTCATAAGGAACCGTTTCAACAACTAACAGTATCACTAGCCCACCCAAAAAATTTGCCCGTTAAAAGAGAGGAAAGGAATAACAAAGGAATCCAGACAGAACCTAGGAGGGAAATGTGATCCAAACATCCGGCCCTGTCGGAATAAAATTTAGGCAGAGATAGAAAGCGAAAGTAGTGGCTATCACTGGCCTCCTAGCCCTGCAAAAGCTGCACGTGGACAGGCTAGAGCCTGCCATTTTGTAATATTTCTACTTTATGCAACTGAAATTTCAAGAAAGGTTCATACTCTGTTCTTGATCCATTCATTTGCTTTGCCCCACAATACAAAGTTTTGGAAATATTAGATTGGTAATCCTGATTTTACTCGTTGAGGATTTTATTTTCTCTGAAATGTTTTTTTAAACAGGCGATTTATATACCACACCTAAAAGTGTAAGTAGTATTCTTTTCTGTGGCCTTCATTATATTCTTTTGTTTTGTTTTTTTTTAATCTTGCAGTCATTTAAAGTTAACAAAATTCAGACCTTTTAGACATCCCTGTATTCTGAGGAAATCAGTATCTCCAAAACCTTACCCCCTCTAGTGATGAAATAATTATAGTACTGTAACTTTAATCAGTTTTTATACTCCTTCTTTCACACCATACCACTTTTATAATGCAGCAAAACAATTTTCCAATATCAAAGATAGAAACAGTGTCAAAAGTAAGCATGATCAGAATGTATTTAATTAAATTTGAATTCCTTATTTACTGCATTACTTGCAAACTGGAAATACAAAATCTGTATTGCCGTTTTTAAACTTTTGAAGTATTTCACCTGGAGGTAAAATTCGCCTTACTCAGTGCTCATTGGTGTTAGCTATATGGGTATAGCTCTTTCACAGTATTGCATACATAAGATCTTTGCTCAATTCCTACAAAAGAAAACCAAGAAGAAAGTGTTCTTGACAGATTCAAAGAAAAGTGAGTATCAGATGGACCTCTAAAAGAATATCTTTTATGTTTAATCAACTTCAGTGTGTTTAGTACAGTCATGGCCAAAATTATCGGCACCCCTGGAATGTTCCCAGAAAATGCACCATTTCTCCCAGAAAATTATTGCAATTACAAATGTTTTGTATATACACGTTTATTTCCTTTATGTGCATTGGAACAACCCAAAAAAACAGAGAAAAAAGCCAAATCTGACATCATGTCACACAGAACTCCAAAAATGGGCCGGACAAAATTATTGGCACCCTTTCAAAATTGCGGGTAAATCGTTTTATTTCAAGCATATGATGCTCGTTTGAACTCACCTGTGGCAAGAAACAGGTGCTGGCACACCTGAAGCCAGTTAAAATGGAGAAAAGTTGACTCAGCCTTTCTGTTGTGTGTCTGAGTGTGCCACACTAAGCATGGAGAACAGAAAGAAGAGCAGAGAATTGTCTGAGGACTTGAGAACAAAAATTGTGGAAAAATATCAACAATCTCAAGGCTACAAGTCCATCTCCAGAGATTTTCATGTTCCTTTGTCCACTTTGTTCACAACACATGGCACTGTAGCTAATCTCCCTGGACGTTGACGGAAGAGAAAAATTGATAAAAGACGGCAACGAAGGATAGTCTGAATGGTGGATAAACAGCCCCAATCAACTTCAAAACATATTCAAGCTGTTCTGCAGACTCGGGGTGCAACAGTGTCAGCTCGAACTATCCGTTGACATCTGAACGAAATGAAACGCTATGACAGGAGAGCCAGGAGGACCCCACTGCTGACACAGAAACATGAAAAAGCCTGACTGGAGTTTGCCAAAATGTACTCGAGGAAGCCAAAATCCTTCTGGGCGAACGAACGTCTTGTGGACAGATGAGACCAAGGTAGAGCTTTTGGGTAAAGCTCATCATTCTACTGTTTACAGAAAATGGAATGAGGCCTACAAAGAAAAGAACACAGTACCTACAGTCAAACATGGTGGAGGTTCTAAGATAATTTGGGGATGTTTTGCTGCCTCTAGCACTGGATGCCTTGACTGTGTGCAAGGCATCATGAAATCTGAAGACTACCAAAAGATATTGGGGCGCAATGTAGGGCCCAGTGTCAGAAAGCTGGGTCTGCGTCAGAGGTCATGGGTGTTCCAGCAGGACAATGACCCCAAACATACCTCTAAAAGCACTCGGAAATGGTTGAAGACAAAGTGCTGGAGAGTTCTGAAGTGACCAGCAATGAGTCCGGATCTAAATCCGATTGAACACTTATGGAGAGATCTCAAAATTGCTGTTGGGAGAAGGCGCCCTTCAAATCTGAGAGACCTTGAGCAGTTTGCAAAAGAAGAGTGGTCAGAAATTCCAGTTGAGAGGTGTAACAAGCTTGTTGGATGTTTATAGAAAGCACTTGGTTTCAGTTATTTTTTCCAAAGGGCGTGCAACCAAATTAAGTAGAGGGTGCCAATAATTTTATCAACAACAACAACATTTATTTATATAGCACATTTTCATACAAAAAGTAGCTCAAAGTGCTTTACATAATGAAGAGAAGAAAAATAAAAGACAAAATAAGAAATTAAAATAAGACAACATTATCCAGCCCGGTTTTTGAGTTTTGTGTGAAATGATGTCAAATTTGGCTTTTTTTCTGTTTTTTTGTGTTGTTCCAATGCACATAAAGGAAATAAACATGTGTATACCAAAACATTTGTAATTGCAACAATTTTCTGGGAGAAATGGTGCATTTTCAAGGAAAATTCCAGGGGTGCCGATAATTTCAGCCATGACTGTACATCACCATATCATTGGCTTAGTACACTATAAGATAATTAATTTCTCTGTTTACTTTATCTGAAATGTTCACATGCATAGTGTGAACAATTCCCACTTGTTTAAGCAGTATTTAGTTTTGTTCAGACCAAAGTTTACTTGGGCCTAAATATACTCCATTTCTAAGAAGCCATTGTTGGCAGTTCGTTTTTTTTTTTTTTTGAATATTTATTAATTTGTCAATTTTATAGCCTACTGGATCCTATCCTGCCAGTGTTATCGCAAGGCAGGGACCGACTTAGGATGTGACAGCTCATTGCTGGGCACTTTTATACACCTTCCTGAAATCACTGATCATGGGCCAGTTTTTTTTTTTTGGCTAATAGCATTACATAAAAAATTGACAAAATGTATGAGAGTATGAATAAGAATAAGTCACTCTCAGTGGGCAGAATCAGATTTTGTTTAGTGCATTGCACAACTTAGGTAAACATAGTGTGAAATTGTGTATCTTTTGCCTGCAGTAACTTGGGAAAGTATTTCAGTTAGCCCTATCCCAATGTGTATTATTTTTATAAACTGTTAATTTGTATTAGTTTCATACCATTACTATTCATTGCTAAAACTAAAGATCAGGTTGGTCAGATATATTCATTAACTGAACACAAAGTTGGAAGATTACTGCTCATTTGCTCTTTTTCATTGATACAATGATATGAGGTATATTTTAATTATCCATTAATCTATAAACATTTTCTGTGATGCTGGTACAATCTTTCTTTTTCTCTAACATTTTGAAAATATACCTTTTTTATTCTAGAACATATTCCTCACACTTACTTGACATTCCAATTTAGGTAGCAGAAGGTGGAAGAATACCATGGAGAATGTGCCAAGACAAAAGGATCAACCTAAACATGCAGACACATTTGAAGTTTCCCTTAAAGATTTTCCTGAACTGAACACCACAAATTCTCAAAGCCCTTTTAACTCTCTTCGCCAGAATCCTAAACAAGCATGGGTTACAGCTTCACTGGTTACTTCTACGGATGAATACTGTGTAACAGAACCATCATCTTTAGTGTCTTCTACGGTCAGTAGATTTTTCTTTTATTTTTGGCTTGGATGTAGTGTTTGTCAGATGTCTGGATTTTCAATCTGAAGAAGACTTCAGTGGCAAAGTAACTGTCTGTCTTAGTGCTATGACAAATTCTCAATATGTTTTGAGATGTTTTTTGGAAGGATGTAGATGCTTCAGCATGGATTTTAAGAAGTGCTACTCTGAAGCCTCAAGTACCAATAAAGAAAAAAGTTTTTACTGATTGGAATTGATGATTGAATTGGAGTGAATAATTACAGTCTTAGGTGCAACATATTCAAATATAGTTATTGCAAGAACAGTATATTTTTCTTTTTAGCAGTTAAAGCAACATGCCACTTTATTAATTCAACAAAAAACCTGGAGCCAAACACATATTTTCTTTAAATTAATCATATAAAGTACGATGTCTGTCTGGAAAAAGTACAGTCATTGTTAATATAACAATAATGCTTTGCACAGCATCAATGTAACCTTGTAGCCAAGGAGAGTGGACTGGAATGTGCAAGTGTGAAGATTGACGACTTCACTGGACTAGTCAGTGGAGGTGCTAGATGCAGTTGAATGAGCATGTGTACTGTGTGGCCGTCTCAGTCAAAATGACTGAGCGAGTAGAGCAACAAATCTGCATCAAATGTTGCAGTAATCTTGAACATTCATTTGCAGAAACTATTTGGATGATTCACAAGGCTTTTGGGGACAATGCAGTGGGTGCAGCGCAAATAAAAGTATGGCACAAACGCTTCAAAGATGACCCCCCTACAGCCCATATTTGGTGCCTTGTGGCTTCTGGCTTTTCCAAAAACTAAAATCACATTTGAAAGGGAAGAAATTTCAGACTGTTGATGAGATTCAGGGAAATATGACGAGGCAGCTGGTGACGATTCCAACAAAGGATTTTGCAGAATATTTTGAACAGTGGAAGAGAAGCTGTGAGAACTGTGTGAGTTTCCAAGGTGTCTACTGTGAAGGGGACTGAGGCATCATTGTCCTATCTACAATGTTTCTTGTATCTTCTTCAACAGTGTATCGTTTTCATATCACATGGCTGGATACTTTGCGCACAGATCCCATATGGCTTTACTTTTAAGATCATTTGTACAATCTTGCACATTCAGGATGGTTAAAATAAAATGAAGGCTCACATGCAGTAAAAACATGAAAAAGCAATATTGAGCACAAAGTAGTTGCATTGCATATCAATTGCACCATGCTTGAAAAAATGTTTCATATGGCACTGTTTAAGACATTTATGCACATTTATTGTAATTGTGATTGAAATCCATAAAGCAAAGTAATTTTTCTCTTTCCATGACTACCAAAGTAGAAAAATGTTTATAGTGTAGTAATTATTAAGTGTATAGAATACAGTGAAGTTCATACTAGCAGGTGTTGCACAGCTTGCAACCTGTCGCCGCCCTCTGGTGATATTCATTACACAGTCACACTCAGCTGGATGTAAGTGGCATAGAAAAAACACTGGACAGGAGGCCAGTCTGTTATTAAGCAAATTATGCATAAAAAAGACAATTCGGTGGCATCAATCAGCCTCTCTAGTACTTGGGAGGAATCTGAAGTACTTTTAGGAAAATCCACTTAGACATAGAAGAACATGTGCAAAGTCCATACTATACATGCTTTGACCCAGGTCAGTGGAGTTATACTGCAACAACATTAACAAGGCACCATCATGCTGGCACTCATACTTTTAAAGAACAAATACTGTTGATAACTCTTAAACAAATTCTTTAGAAATGTGTAAAATTTTTAAAGCAAAGGTTTAATCATCCTGTCATAATTCATTAACATTCTAGTTTATTCACTTTATATGTTGTCTTTGTAATGTCTGTTTCAAGTGAATAACGTGTAAAAAAAAAAAAAAAAAAATGCAATTGTCATCACTGATGTCAATAATGAAAACATCTTTGTGAGGTTATTATAATTAGCAAAAAAATATGGATGATTACACTGCTAAAATGAATGTAGCTATAAATTGGAGATTGGTTTATATGCAAGATTAGGGGCCAAAAATTATGTTTTTCGAGCAGGTTTCTGTTTTGGCAAACATTCAAAAACATTTCCCTATTTTCCACTTTGCAACTTTGAGTGTTACTACTGGGTGAATAAAAAATTGATATTATTTTACTTCAACTGTCCAACCACTTTCTAATCTGAGGTGAGGTTTGCTGTCAAGAATGTTGACATTATTCTCTGTGAAATGAGGGCTAAGCTGAGAGCTATGTGTTGTATATGTGATTTTTGCTGCAAGTTTAATTAATTTACAGAATCAAAGGTCAATAAAATAAATCTTACTTAGCCAGTTGCACAAGCGCAAGCCATTGAGCATTCACACTGGGGAAAATGTTAGGGTAAAGAGCACATTCCAAGAGGGGGCATTTAAGTGGGTATTTTCATAGAGGCATCTGACTAGAGAAGAAAAACAAAGAAAGAGCTATTGAAACAGAGAGAAGTAAGGAACAGTTCAGTACAAATAATTGTTGTACAGAATTAGAAAAATTTCCCCAGATGTCTTTTAGGAACATATTAAGTATCCCAGAGGTGACTTGGGAACAAAATTTAGACCAGATAATTTGAGATAAGCTAGTCAAAGTCGAACAATGGGGCAAGGTAAGAGGTGCACACTCTGTGAGACATTAACCCCAGAGTGGAGGGCCAACTGTTTTCAGGAATTCGCAGAGCGGGATGGCCACTTTGATAATTATGAGGTGGCAGACATGGACAAGCAGCCTGAAAACCAGCCCCCAAAAGAAGGAAATAGTGATAGTCGGGGAATCTTCATTATGAAAATGGGATTCAAGGCCCAGAAAGTATCATGTGGTGTACATTCCTTTCCTATAGTGCTTGCTCCCTCACTTGTATCCAAATACTGATTATTAGCAATGAACAGTACAGATATCAGTGCATTGATTGCTAATGCAGAGCAATAATTTCATTACTATTTTCACTTGTCTGGACATTTCAGAATTTTACAGATGAGCAGTAAGTAAGTAAGTATGGCACTGTAAGTATTGTAATTGCTTCTCTTTATTATTCAGTATTGTTAGCATTTGTATGCAAGTATGAATATAAACTCTGTACGTTAGAGAAGATAACTTTAAGAAAATGGGAAATAATGTAAGCATTTCAAGCTTTGGCAAAAATAGAATTATTTCAGTGACCACACCCTGTTCCCTCTGTAGAATGTGGATGTTTGACTATTTGATTCTTCAGTCCTTAGAGTTGGCCAACAGATGTCTTGACTTGATTTTGATAAAGCAGCATTTTACAATTTGGCATTAAAACATTATCTACAATATCCTACTTTTACCAGGATAAATCTTTTAAAACCTTTTGATTAAAATGTATTTTTTTGCCTTCAGGGGAATGTTGAAAGTGAAAAGAAGCCTAATTCATTTGTACCTACGTGTGAACCAGAATGTGGATCATTAATTAATAAGTCAACTCCTGAAGGTGAGAGACATTGGTCATGATCTGAAAAGTGTAATGTTTCAGGCAGACAGAGACTTTTTGTGTGTATGATTTTAACTGTGTTTCAGTAATAATGAATGCACTAATATCCTAAGAAACATATATGTTTTCTATTAGTTCAGGTTTCTCAGAAAATATTTCCAGATTCTGTTTCGGTGTTGTCTTGGGCCAGCATTGCTTCTTTGCCTCCAAAGGTGATGGTCAAAAAAGAATCTACTGCTGCAATTTCTGAAAAAAGTCAGGCAAGTACAGTGGACCCTTGACTTACAAACTCAATTCGTTCGCAAGGGCTGGTTGTAACTCAAGTTGGTTGTAAGTCAAGACTATTTTTTCCATAAGAAATAATGGAAATGCCCTTAATGTGTTATGAACTGCCCACAGCAACACTTACTTAACTTTTTTTAATAGAAAAGGGTTGTATAATGTGCATAAGTTACCAAAAACACCAATAATTTTTCTAATGTATTAACCAAAAAGTTATAAAAAGTGCCTAGCCTACCAGAAACAACAATTTCATACTGTACTCACAATTTAAGTTGACATCTTTGGCTTGCAGGAAGGATTGAAGAGGAGAATGAAATGGAAGGTGGTTATTTTTTGGAAGGAGTTTTCTTATACAAATCTTTTCTTTGTAAAATTGTCGAGATGGTGGATTTCGACATGCTGTACATATTAGCGAGATCGGTCACACGAACGCCACTCTCATATTTCCACACAATTTCCTTCTTCTTTTCGATTGTGATCGCTTTCTTTACCTTCGTTACCTTCGCTTCCTTCCTTAGCAATTATCGGAATAAATTATATAAATCACTGCACTGACCAAAATTACGTCCACAAACACATGTATCTGGGCTCCGACTGACGTTTACAAACGCTAAAGTGGATACACGTGACCACATTCGGGGTGTAACGCAAGATGTTGGTTGTAATTCAAAACAAAAATTTTGGTCGTTAAGCAAGTTGTTCACATGTCAGGCCAGTCGTATATCAAGGGTCGATTGTACAAGGAAAAAAAAAGATCATGGACTGTTCAGACATATTATCCTTGTCATTGAACTAAGGTTTCAACCTTCTTCACTGTAATAACAATAAGCAAATGACAATCAAAGCAAATGACAATCAAAGATAATGAAACAGTGCAATAACAACAAAAACAGCAAGCTATATTGCTTTTTCACAGTGCTAAAACAAGTTAAGTTTCTGTGAACGATTATTTCTATAGCACATTTTCATATACTGTATGTAGCTTAAAGTGCGTTACAACATTTCATGGAAAAGTAAATTAAAATTTACATAAGAATGAATAACACACAAGAAATAAATAATAGTTAAATAAGATGGATATATAATTAATAGAGGAGTAGAGTCCTTATACATAGAATTAATCTTTAAATCTTCAAAGATGAGTTCAGTGATAAGGTCAGATTGTCAAGGAGGACAGGAAAGAAAAAAGAAAAGGAAACAGATGAGCTGGAGAAAAAAAAAATCAAAATATGCAGTGGTTCCAAGGCCATTAAAAACTGCTGTTTATTATGTGTACATTACTGAATGTGAATTATGGCATTTGTTTTATTCTTTAAAGGAAGAATATCTGTAAAATTTATGAAAGAAATACTTGTCTCTCAACATTACTTATAACCTCTTTTTTTTTTCTTGCTGTAATGGTGCCTACAATTGCCCTCCCCAGTATACACAAAGCATTTGAAGTATATGCACACCTCTTGCTTAGTGCAGCATACATGGTATTCTCTAAAAAATCACATTGTTTGACCCATTTATAGGTTGAAATTTAGGAAAGACTACAGTAATTCCATTTTTGTGTGTTTTCTTGCGCTTTGTTGTTTTTTCAAGGAACATTGGCTGTTGTTTAAGCAGAGGAGGTTGGGAGCATGCGCTGATTACAGTACATTGCCACACCGACCACACGACAAACCACCCGGATTGAGATCCGAGTGCAGTTGTGCAACAGGTGACACCTCTGCACCTTTTTTTTTTTTTTTTTACAGTGGCTGGAGTGCCAATACTACCACCAAGCCCCAAGTTTTCCCTGCAAGTTGGAGGACCTCTTGCAGGGCTGCATGCAGATTAACATCATACCCAGCAATTGCATGATAAGGGCCTTGCTCAGGGGCCCAATGGAGTAGAGTCACTTCTGGTGTTTATGGGATCCCTAGCCTTAGAGCCACCACTTCACCCAGTTGTTTAAGTTTGAAGTAAAAATGTGAAAGTTTAAAATCAATTTTTCCAATCTCAGTAACATTCTTCTTGGAGAATAAAGGTGAAAAAAATTAAATGTATTGTTTTATATAATGGCCATTTTGATTTGACATATTAATTTGCTCAAACATATTATGAATGATCTGAATCCTTTGCCATCTTGTAGAAACAAAACATTGGAACTGAAGGAGATATTGTAAATATTTCTAAGAAAAAAAACAGGAAGAAGAAGAAAAAAACAAGGGAATCAGACATTTCTGAAGCGTGTGAAGAAAATAGAGTTTTAGTGTTGGACCCACCAAAATTTGAGGCAAGTTAAAGCACATTAATTTACATACAGTGCTCCTTTAATGTTTGACCTTTAATAGGTGAAATATGTTTAAAGTATAAAATGGTTATGTTTTCTTTTGAGTTATTCCAACAAAGGACAATTTGCTATGCTATCTTTATTACTTAGCTATACCAGTGATTTTGTCTGCCATTTTTATTCAGCTACTTGAAAAATCAGAAATGACTTTGAAGCTTTTGGGGTTGCAGGAGAGTCACTATTACTAATATGATGTAGGGATGAATTAGGAGTAAATTAGTCTGTGACATAACTAAAAACAACTGGAATGGTGAGTTTGTGAATGAGCTAAATATTTTGACAGAATTTAACAAACATTTTATGTTTGTTAATCTCAATGTTTTATATTCTTGTATAGTTTAAAAAGAGAGTAACCGTGTACAGTATATGAATTAGTTGCATTTCATTTATGTTGTTCATCTTATCGACAGGTTATGCAAATATTAGATTAGATAAACTTTACTAATCCCACAGGGAAATTCAAATATTTATATTTAATATTTACAGTTAACAAACTTATTTTCATCCTGTTCTAGAACTGCACGGTTCTGCCTGGCTTGCTTAGTTAGGCATTGTAGCTAATCTCATGGTGCATCAACTGGCAGAGTCAATACAACTTAAGTGTCTCTAAAACTATTTATTATTCAGATCAGATGTTATAGTCATTTGTAAATCAGCTCAGTGCAGTTTGTTCTCTTTTGGTGTTAACTTGAGCATTCGTTTAATATTTAAGTATATACAGTGCATCCGGAAAGTATGCACAGCGCACCACTTTTTCCACATTTTGTCATGTTACAGCCTTATTCCAAAATGGATTAAATTCATTTTTTTCCTCAGAATTCTGCACACAACACCCCATAATGACAAAGTGAAAAAAGTTTACTTGAGGTTTTGGCAAATGTATTAAAAATAAAAAAAACTGAGAAGTCACATGTACATACAGTGGTGTGAAAAACTATTTGCCCCCTTCCTGATTTCTTATTCTTTTGTATGTTTGTCACACAAAATGTTTCTGATCATCAAACACATTTAACCATTAGTCAAATATAACACAAGTAAACACAAAATGCAGTTTGTAAATGGTGGTTTTTATTATTTAGGGAGAAAAAAAAATCCAAACCTACATGGCCCTGTGTGAAAAAGTAATTGCCCCCTGAACCTAATAACTGGTTGGGCCACCCTTAGCAGCAATAACTGCAATCAAGCGTTTGCGATAACTTGCAATGAGTCTTTTACAGCGCTCTGGAGGAATTTTGGCCCACTCATCTTTGCAAAATTGTTGTAATTCAGCTTTATTTGAGGGTTTTCTAGCATGAACCGCCTTTTAAAGGTCATGCCATAGCATCTCAATTGGATTCAGAAATCAGGAAGGGGGCAAATAGTTTTTCACACCACTGTAAGTATTCACAGCCTTTGCTCAATACTTTGTCAATGCACCTTTGGCAGCAATTACAGCCTCAAGTCTTTTTGAATATGATGCCACAAGCTTGGCACACCTATCCTTGGCCAGTTTCGCCCATTCCTCTTTGCAGCACCTCTCAAGCTCCATCAGGTTGGATGGGAAGCGGTGCACAGCCATTTTAAGATCTCTCCAGAGATGTTCAATCGGATTCAAGTCTGGGCTCTGGCTGGGCCACTCAAGGACATTCACAGAGTTGTCCTGAAGCCACTCCTTTGATATCTTGGCTGTGTGCTTAGGGTCGTTGTCCTGCTGAAAGATGAACGGTCGCCCCAGTCTGAGGTCAAGAGCGCTCTGGAGCAGGTTTTCATCCAGGATGTCTCTGTACATTGCTGCAGTCATCTTTCCCTTTATCCTGACTAGTGTCCCAGTTCCTGCCACTGAAAAACATCCCCACAGCATGATGCTGCCACCACCATGCTTCACTGTAGGGATGGTGCCAGGTTTCCTCCAAACGTGACGCCTGGCATTCACACCAAAGAGTTCAATCTTTGTCTCATCAGACCAGAGAATTTTCTTTCTCATGGTCTGAGAGTCCTTCAGGTGCCTTTTGGCAAACTCCAGGCGGGCTGCCATGTGCCTTTTACTAAGGAGTGGCTTCCGTCTGGCCACTCTACCATACAGGCCTGATTGGTGGATTGCTGCAGAGATGGTTGTCCTTCTGGAAGGTTCTCCTCTCTCCACAGAGGACCACTGGTGCTCTGACAGAGTGACCATCGGGTTCTTGGTCAC
Source organism: Erpetoichthys calabaricus (assembly GCF_900747795.2). NCBI lineage: Eukaryota > Metazoa > Chordata > Cladistia > Polypteriformes > Polypteridae > Erpetoichthys > Erpetoichthys calabaricus. Next base: position 31,751,843 of record NC_041400.2, on the reverse strand, counting down.
CTCCCTGACTAAGGCCTTTCTCCCCCGATCACTCAGTTTAGATGGCCGACCAGCTCTAGGAAGAGTCCTGGTGGTTTCGAACTTCTTCCACTTACGGATGATGGAGACCACTGTGCTCATTGGGACCTTCAAAGCAGCAGAAATTTTTCTGTAACTTTCCCCAGATTTGTGCCTCGAGACAATCCTGTCTCGGAGGTCTACAGACAATTCCTTTGACTTCATGCTTGGTTTGTGCTCTGACATGAACTGTCAACTGTGGGACCTTATATAGACAGGTGTGTGCCTAACAAATCATGTCCAACCAACTGAATTTACCACAGATGGACTCCAATTAAGCTGCAGAAACATCTCAAGGATGATCAGGAGAAACAGGATGCACCTGAGCTCAATTTCGAGCTTCATGACAAAAGCTGTGAATACTTATGTACATGTGCTTTCTCAATTTTTTTATTTTTAATAAATTTGCAAAAATCTCAAGTAAACCTTTTTCACGTTGTCATTATGGGGTGTTGTGTGTAGAATTCTGAGGAAAAAAATGAATTTATTCCATTTTGGAATAAGGCTGTAACGTAACAAAATGTGGAAAAAGTGTTGCGCTGTGAATACTTTCCGGATGCACTGAATGTACAGTATGTGCATCTATACATATGTTAGTAGCTATTAATGCATGCATTCTTCAAGCCATTTCAATTTTTCTCATGGAATAGATAATAAAGTTTTCATGATAGTACATATAGCAGTAGAAAAATTTATAAAACACTAAAGATGTATCATAATGTGATATCACAGTGTCAACATGCAGGTGGTCATGGATGCAAACTGCATATATAGTCAGCATATTACCCTGAACATAAGTTGTTGATTGACAGCAAAATACCACACGATATGCTGAGCTCTGCATTCCACAAACCTGTGAAACATTGACATTGCGTTTTCCAAAGAAAGTAGGAGGGAACCACAGAGACAGGTATGGCAAACTACAGAACACTGAAAGAGTGAACGTGCTTAGCTTCAGTAGCTTACTGTATGAGGCACTTCCCTTGGCCATAACAGCGGGAATGTGATTCTTCTGAAAGTATGAATGTGAATCATTTATTGTTAAGTAAACACATCTATTATCAAGCTTTACTCTCGTTTAGTGTGTATGCATGTGTTTCAGTCTGTTATCTCAGTGTTTGTTATAGTATTATTTATGATGTTGTCTGTTAACTGCCAACAACATTGTGCAGCTTAGAGCAGTATCCTATCTTACTATGTTTTCCTTCTTTTAATGTTATTGTTACTATTGTTGTTGTTATTTATTCTTATTTATGTGGTGAAGCTACAGCTTTGGTATCAGAAAACTACAAAAGTCATCATGATTTCAAATAAAACTACAGAACATCATACCACTTTGTTACTTAGGCTGCAACAAAATCATAAACTCATTTATTCTCAAATGGAAACTCTTCTTGCGCTTAGCCGAGAGCAGGAGTAAGATGCTTCATAAATACTTTTAATGTCTTACTTTGAGATATACTGTACCACCATGCCACATTAATGTCACCAGTTGTTTATGTTCAGGCAATTTTTAATTGGTCCTTTGGAATGTCAGTAGCTGTCACATTCTTTGTTTGCTTTCACTTTTGCCCCAACTACATAAACGTTTTTTTTTTTCTTATAATATACCAGTAAACAAACAAAACAACAACCAGTGCATATACCTTCAAAGCTGCCATCACAGTTCTGCTTCTGCCAGTAAAGAAAACTACACATGTGCTAATTGTGTGTGATACTTAGCCTTGAAGACTTGTCTGTTGGTGAATGATTCTGACTTTTAAATCATTTGCTCAATCTTGCTTCTGTGAAGCCTTATGCTGACTTTCTGAATTATATTAGAAACTCTTAAAGCTTAGTGGCAGAGATGGAGTTCATTATTAATCTTTTTTTATGGGTTTGACAATATTGCAGTAAGAGGAAAAAATAAATATATACTTATTAAAATCAACTTTTTTCTGTAGTCTTGGCTGATGACATATATGATTAACTAGCAAAATACCTGCGCTTC